>NC_056744.1:1229677433-1229757433 GCF_019279795.1 Protopterus annectens
ATTCTTTGGGTACGTATCCTGTAATAAGGCTAAGATTAAACAGCAGCCTTATGTGTGGGTTTAGTTCCTCATTGAGTTTGTGTAGCACACAGCCGGGGACACCGTCCGGTCCCATTGATGCTGTGTTTTTTGCTTTAGAGAGCAGCTCTCACCTGGGCATCTGAGATGTTGGGGAGGTTAGACTCTGGTGGGATAGATATTTCTGTTGGGGGGGGGGAGGGGGGGGAGAAATTTGCACTGAACCTGTCTGCCAGTATGTTGGCAATGTCTGTGGGTTCAGTGATTTTTTATCATTTTGGACTAATTCTGAGCATATCTGGGAGTTTCCACCCAGGTTTCTAACATAGCTAAAGAAGGCTTTATGATTGTCTTTTGTGCCATTAGCGATTTTTCTCTCAAAGTTGGCCTTGGATGATTTTATGAGTGATCGTAGTTTTTTGCTAGTATTGATCAGAGATGCCTTCCCATTTAGGGATTTTGCTCTGTCATGTAGTAGCTTTCTCCTCTTGTTGTAGAGTTTGTTTATGGCTGGAGTCCTAAATATATACACATACACACACACACACACTTACAGATTATATATATATATATATATATATATATATATATATATATATATATATATATATATATACACACACACACACACACACACACACACATACTCGCAAACACGTATATGTGTATATAAAGAAACTGACCAGTTTTGGAGGTGCATAACCTCAGTTTTTAAAGACATGAAACAGTTCTTAAAAACTTTGTATTGCTGAAGAGGCTCATGAATGCAAAATGGTCACTATGGTAGTATGTTCTTTGTTCACAGTGATTCCCAATGACCTACGGATTGAATCAGTTTTTGCTACACAACAGTAATTACAGTAATATCCAAGTTAGTGAGATATGCTTGCTCTTAGAGCTTGTGCATGAGAATAATGTCTTCCTGCTTGATGGAAAGTACTACTTCTTACAACTAGGCGTTGTCATGGGAACACCTTGTGCCAATAGTTACACCAATATGGTACATGCACACTGGGAAACAGAGCAACTACTGTTAGGCAATGTATACTCTCAAAATATTAAACACTATTTAAAGATTTGTCGAAGTGTTTTTGCAATGGAAAGGTTCCAGTACTACATTATCTGAATTTGTTAGATTTTTAGAGACGACCACTTCATTTCTTAGATTTACAGTTAATTCTTTGGACCAGGAAATTAACTTTTTGGATGTTAAGGTAACTAAGACAAAGGATTTGAGCTTCATCATTAATGTTTATAAGAAGCCCTGTATGAAGAAAATTTTCTCCATAGAAGTAGTATGCACCCAAGGCATATATACAAGAACATTGTGAAAGGTCAGTATATGAGACTATTGAAATTGAATAATACAAACTATGAATTTGATGAGCAGTAACTAGTTAAAAGAGATGAATATTTGTGAGGCTTATAGCAGCAGAGCTGACAGAGCCAAGCCTTAATTTTTCCACGGATAGTAATGTACACAACTCGTTTGAAGAAGTATCTAGGGTTGCCCCAGATACAAGAGACAAGGTTGGGGTATCCCTCTTTTATTCCAATAATATGAATGTAGTATGTAGAATTATTAAAAAGAATCAGTCAATCTTAACAGGTGACAAGATTGTTTCTTTTTAAAAACAGAAAGTCACTGAACCCCCCCCCCCCCGATCTGTAATGCAGACTGCTCTAGTAGCAATTTGGTGTATTTAGCTATTTGCATGACCTGTTCGTGCTTTTATGTAGGCAAAACTACCCGTACACTGAGAGAATCTGTGAGCATTTATGTGATATACGAAGCTCTAAGTATTCAAATGATTTAGCTAAACATGTCAGCAGCTTTTGCTCTACATATAATTTTAAATTTATGATTTTACAAGTTGTGAATACAGGCTTAAGGTTTGGAGACATTGAGAACAGAACATAATTGCTTGAACTGAGAGGGATGATTTTACTGCAGGCAGATAGGGAATATGGCCTTAATGAGAATATGGTTTACTATTACAAGGTCGAACGGCACTCCGACTGTAGTATAGTCGACAACGGAAGGTCGAAACTGATAATTGCGAACTCAAACAAACAATCTAGGAATGGGTTTCAACATGGGTCGAGGTAGGGGAGATGTTTGTAGTTCAGAATAATACGAACACCTACCTCAACCCATGTGAACACCGTTCCTAGATTGATTTTTTGTCTTCAACATTTACGACCTTCCGTTGTCGACTATAGTACAGTCGAAGGAGTGCCGTTCGACCTTGTAATAGTAAACCGAGAATATACCTTTAAAAAACAGTCATGAAATCTCAATCCATTAAGTAATTTATTGTTCTAATTTTAACTAATTGATTTATATACATGCAAACCACTACTAAATCAAACTGCAAGTTTTTATGGTCTATATGTGCTCTGATGACCTACCATAAAGGCGTGAAAGCGCTTACTGAATAGTTCTATTTTAGCTATGCTGCCAAATCCTTTTATCCTTCTGTAACATGCTATACCCCCAATTATTTAAGGGAAGGCATGAATTTAAAACATCACTGGTGCATTGTAACCTCTGACAATATTTTAAATAATTTAAAGTTTAATGTTTCCTAAAGGAATTTGTTAAGCATTGGTGACTGTTTAGTACATTCTGTTATGGAAAAAAAAAGATCAAATATCTACAGAATGAAAGAGATGTTCAACATGTGTTTATTTGGACTCTCTTTTTGAGTTCAGTATAAATGGTATCCGTTTTACTAACTGCTATCAAAGGCAGCTGTTTATGGTTTAAGGTATACCTGTAATAAATATTATACTGGACAGACAATGAGGCAAGTGTGGAAGAGAGTGAAGGAACATATAAAGAGACATTAAGAATATGTCCCATGGAAAGACAGATGTGCGTCTCATAAGGATCCCCAAGCTCTGGAACAGGCTCCTCATCCACATGAAGCAGAATCTATCCCCAACCCTATTTAAGTGTAACCTTGATCAATGGATGGAAAACTGGAAAGTCACCAAGAGTCTGGTACCCATGTTACTGATAGAGACAGACAATAATGCCTAAATTAACATCCCCCCCCCCCCACATAATCTCTAGATACTTCCTAACATACCCCCTCTGATACACAGGGACACAACTGGGTTGGATTGCACAGCTAGGCTTATAAACGCCCTGGTAATCGTTAACTTAGAATATACCAGTGAACCAATGAAATAGTCCAACAGCTTTACATTTTTGAAAGACGGACAGAATTCAGGAGACTTTTTTTTATAATATATGCATGTCCACATCTAGACTTTTATTACATAGAGATAAAACTTACTAAGCTGAGCATTAATCCCTACGTCACTCGATGGATTGCCAACTGGCTTACTGACAGAACCCACACTGTAAAAGTAGCAGACTCTAAATTCAGCTCCAGACAAGTGACAAGTGGAATACCTCAGGTTTCAGTCCTGGGACCGCTCATTTGGCATCTACTCCTCTGAAGTACAGGCTAACACTAAGGGACGCTGGCTAACTAAGTTTGCAGATGACTGCAAACTGGGGGCCATTACTGAACCCCCAAATGATGTGGATATTCTACAAAAGGGCCTTACAGAAACAGATGCTTGGTGCCAGAGCCATGGGCTCAAGCTCAATGCCAAGAAATGTATAGTTACCCGCTTTGGGAAAAAACATGTACCCGTGAAATACCACATAGGTGGCATTACACTAAACACTTGAAGTGTGATAAGAGACTTGGGGACACAGGTGGGCAGTGGTCTCACCTTCGATAGAAGGATTTCCTGAAGTTGTGGTGATGTGGCTATGTGGCACACCTCATCATGAATGGCTTTTCATCCAGGAAAAAAGGAGGTCATTGTCTCACTGTACTTATCCCTCATTAGACTCATTATAGAATACAACGCCCCATTTGGTATGTACCTCTCAAGACATCTGCAACAACTGGAAAGGACGCAGAAATACCTCACTAAAAGAATCACAGGCCTAAAGCAGATGCCCTATGCTGACCGTCTAAAAAAAACTCCAGTTATACTCTGTCATATATCATCTACTCAGAGGCAATCTCTGCTTAACATACAAGGCCATGTCAAATCCAGAGCTGTTGGACATGCTGCACTTAAAAAAATCCCAGTCCCTCAGAGAGACATGCTCCAGGGATCTAAACCTTGTCATTATAATGAACAAAACATGCTGGAGGGATAGGTTCCGGACCCAGAGACTCCCCAGACTCAAATAGACTGCCCATACATGTCAAGCAGAGCGCCTCTTTGGCCCTCTTCAAAAGAAACCTTGACGACTGGATGGGAGATAGAAAATTTCCCCCGGGGATCACTTCAGTCACCCTGCTAAACAGGGGTCCAGGGAAGTAAATATTGGGGGAAGAAATAGCCAGGGAAGTGTTATGGCTAGGCTTGTAAAGGCCCTAGGGCCAATAGCCTAGTACCAACCTATGAAGCTATAAAGAAGGTTTGCATATATATTCATATTTAATAGTTTGCAACCTAATGGATTAAATGATGAATTGTTGATGAAATATACAATTTTAAAAGGATTAATTTAAAAAGAAAATAAGTTCTCACAAATGCTTACTGACTACTTGCTGATAACTGTTGTTGCAGTGTTTAGTTAAACATTTTTGAGTATTCATTACTTTTAGAACCTTGGAAGGCATTGCTGAAGTGCTAGTCTGTTAAGTTGCTGGTCACTCAGTTGTTTTGAGAAATGCATGTTTGTTGGAATACTTTGGTATCCTATATTTTGGCAACTGTTCAGGTGGAAATGTGTTCACTTAAAGTTGATCACCAAACGGTTTTTACACAAAAGTACTGTTGCTGTACAACCATTTCTAAGATGAACTACTGAGATGCTATACAGTATCTCCAAGACTGATTTTCAGGGTAGATCCTTGCCAGTTTTCACAACCAGTGTATCAGTAGACAGGTATTGTTGCTGTACAGGTGGTTCTCAAGTGAGTTCTAATGCACTTTTCTCAAAGTAATAGTCTCAGTACAACATGCTGTAGTCACGTTCTTTGTGCCCTTAGCTAACTAGGGCAGCAGTCAGTAGCTTCTCTGAAGAAAAAGACCACTAGGTCAACTGAAATCCTGGGAGATGAACTGTCAGAACAGTGGCCACAGCTCTGGATTGTATGAGCACAGGTTGTTCAAAGTTTTACAGCGAGGGATGTGAGGAAAACATACATGCAAGAAGTGGTTCGTACAAAGGATGAGGACAAAGAAGGGGATTCATGTTAGTATTCACAACTTAAAGAAAAATGGGCATAGATATACAAGTACTGGGTATATCTGTCACAAATGTGAATGCCAGAGTGTTTAAATAATCTGAGGTATGCTTAGTTACAGCCAGTTAAATATGGTCTTGGTAGAGAGGGAGACTTCCTCTTTTTGTGGCAAGGTTGAAAACATGACTGGAAAGTTAAGGAGGGTACTACTCATGTCAGTCAGTCCTAACCCAAAAACTGATTGCCCCAAGTGGTATGTCAGATCATCCTCACTTGAAAGGTTATAAGTCAGTCCATAAATAAATAATGCTTGATGAATTGTCTCTCAATCCTTATTACTTGAAAAGCTGTAAGTCAGCACATAGTAATGGCTGATGAATGACAGATTTCATAAGGAGAGCTGCACATCAACATGACAGACATGTTTATACTAGAATTAGTCTAGTTTTTAATGCGCTTCTAAAAAGGTCTGTCAGTCTGCTTCCATTCCCTAGTTGCCTAGTAAAATTAGCAGATGCCAGTTGCTGTTTAGAAGGTCAGACGTGAATCATATGCATGGATGGTTGGATACACAGAAGAATAGAACAGATGGACAACAGCATTAATAAGAATAGAACAGATGGACAACAGCATTAATAAGGTATGAAGCAAATCAATAATTAAAGAATGCGGCACACCAAAATACCAAAATGTATTTAAAAAACAAAACACATAAGCTTTGCTCAAGAACTTTCTTCCATCCAAGGGTTGGGAGGGTGGCCTAATGGTTAAGGTGTTTGCCTTACAAACACAAGGTGCAGGGTTTGAGTCTCACAAGGGATAATTGGCTAAGCTTAAAATGGCTCGCAAGGGCAGTTAGCATAGTAAGAATCTATGAATCTATGAAAATGTAAATAACACGAGTAAAACAAAACTTGCATTAAAATTACATTATCACTTTAATACTACAACAATCATTTATTCCACAACAAAAAATGTATACCACAAGCATCTGTCAATATGTAAATCAAGCAAGCATCAGTTCAAAAACTTTGATCAAACATTCGGAATCACTATAAGAATCAATCACAGGAAGTTAGAAAAGGACTGGGAAGAGAGAGTATGGGAAGGCAGTTTATAAAGGAACAATAGGAAGACATCTGCATTACTCCCAAGTAT
The DNA here is from genome assembly GCF_019279795.1 of Protopterus annectens. Classification (NCBI taxonomy): domain Eukaryota; kingdom Metazoa; phylum Chordata; order Ceratodontiformes; family Protopteridae; genus Protopterus; species Protopterus annectens. The sequence continues at coordinate 1,229,683,841 of NC_056744.1, forward strand.
GGAACAAAGTACAGAAGATTTAGGATTTTTGCTTCTAAGTGTCTGCATAGGTTATTCTTAAACACCAAGCAGACTTCATGGAATTTTTCCTCAGGTAAACACCAAATGCTGGATATGTGATGGGAAAGAGAGAGTAACTGGGAACATGTTATTTTGAGAATGTAACAAATTAGCACATTTTAAAAATTCCATACAAAGTACTTTGTCAGAAATGTTGTGGATGCAAATGATTGCAATAAAGGAAAACATATGTAAACTGCATGAAAATAATGAAAAAATGTTACTATGGTTTGTTTTCTTTTGCATTCTATTCTACTAAATATTTGTGTACCTATATCATTGTTTAAAATAAAGAAAGCATTTGTCAATGCTGCTGGTGACTCTCACTGAAAAGAATGAGGCAGAAGAGGGATACGCCACTCCTTCAATGGAAAGCTCTAGGATCAGAGAATCTCAGACATTCACCTGCTGGAGGACTGACAGACAAATATGGTTGCAAATGAATTCACGTTTGGGAGGAAGAATGCTAATGTTAATAAAAGTACATTCCAACAAGGTCAGCAATCTGAGTTTTTCTGACTCAAAAGAGAAACTGAGGTAGGGGCGCAGAAAGAATTCCCCATTTTCACCAGGATGTTTTTAAGGTCAAGAAGGCTGCCACACTAATTTGAATGGAAGGCAGGATAGGTAAAAGTATAAAGGAAGTAAACAAAACATGAAGCATGTCAGCAAGCCCACCCAAAAAAATGAGTACCCCAGAGAAGGATATATGACGTGACAGCTGATCCTCAAATTGAAGATTTTAATGTAGCAATGAAGTGAATAATGGTTGATGAAGAGCAGCTGCCCAAAACTAGAAGAAATGGTAGGATAAAAGACTAGCTATAAGTCATGGTAGTAAAATGTATACGGAGATAAGGGAATATCCTTCCAATCCAGTCTTGTGCACATCTAGGTATCTGATCGCTTAGCATGATTGAACTGTTTACCAGAATATTACAGAATTGTAGCAATGGTAGTAATAGTAATGCTTTCCTGCTCACAACTAAGTTATTGTGCAGAAGGTGTCAGAGATACAAAATCAGTGCATTATCCTGAGATGCGCATAGTCTATGCTTTTTGCACCATATGTGCAAGGGCCTAGTCAAGTACATGCCACAATGCACATGCTTTTAAAATAATTAATTTAAATTAATTTTGTTAAATACCTTTTTTTTTTCAAAGCACAAGATCACATTTTTTGACTGACCACATCATATCAGGATTATTTTCCAATACAAAAAAAAGTATACTTTCCAGAAATACACACAGTTTGAGGCTCAAGAGAGTGGCTACATTCTGGAAGATGGTGGAGAATCCAAAAATATTGACTATACCCCTGATGTAGAAAAGGAAGAGAGATGTCACACTGGTCCATTAACAGAAAGCATTGGCAGTTAGAGGTAACGTGGCACCTTTTATTATTCCAACACAAGATTTGCAGCTACTCAGACTTGTACCTTTTACTGAGCAAACATACATTTTGCTGTAATTCAAGCATTTGGATAAAACACTAACAAGTCCCAAAACTTGAATAACTGCAAAACCTGTGCTATTACAATAAAAAATATCAGATCACTCTTGTATTTCCGTGCATCTCCTTTAAAACAAACACAACCACTCACAACAATTATGCCACACTATTGGTTCTGGACAAACCTGTAATATAAAATTTGCTGTCATTTTAGCATGATTTAACAGTCAGTTTCTATGTGCAAGTTTGAATTCTTGAACTGCTATAATGATGTGCAGTTGTGATACACAACATTATTGTACAATGGTAGCAACACTATTGCCTTCCATGTTCACAACTAAGCTATTATGCAGAGTGCATAAAACCTACAATGCAATTATTCATTAAACTGAAATACTTATCTAATGGCCTACAGCAGAAACCCATCAAGTCATAACCATATAATACATTCTTTTATATATATTTCTCATTATACAGACAATTTTTTTTTCTTAACCTCATAGACTTGTAAGCTCACTTCCTGGCACTACACAAACCCATTTCTCTCCTCTAGGGTGACACCCTAAACAATTCCTTTCCTAAAGCAAAGCAAAAGTCATATTGCCCATTTGTCCCTAGAACAGGTAAGAGTTGGGCATATAAACTCTCCAACTTGACCCATCCCTACGGTGGCTGTAACACTCACAATGGCTACTGTCCTAGGGATATGCATGCATCATGCACACATACTGTTCCCCTGAAGCTACATTCAGTAATAAATCACCCCACCCCACAGTGTTACTAATTTATTGGTCAGACATATAGAAATCTGGACACTCTCCAAGATGAGAAAGCCAGTGCGGGGCACTCAGTCCCATCTTCCTTTGTCAGGCTCTTCCAGCTTCCTGTGCCCTTAACTGAAAATATGTCATCCACGGTTAGCTCCCTCTATGCCACAGAGATGGGCATTACCTACACATTTTAATTGTTTGCTACTTTTGTAAACCTATCATACACAAGTGCCTCTTTTTACAGGCAACCCAAAAGCATTGTACAATCAAGCATCTTGCTCAGAATCATAGCTTCTAAATGGCTGTTAAGAAAATCAAACTCAGGAGTGAAGAATTAGCAACTAGCTCTCTGTACTACACTAGGTCACAAATACACAAGTTCAGGTATAAAGAGCCCTCCTGGTGAGTGGGTTCCTGTACTTTTACTAAGATGGGCTGACACAAAAAAGTAAAGAGTTCAAAACTATCCAGGACTCTAATCCAGCCTTAGTAATGAGGCTCATTGTGGTCAAGTGCTGTAAGAAAAAAATTATACAACCATATACTGTTACAGACCCCCCCCAGAACTCACAACATCCAGAGTACTACTAAGTATTGTTCACTGATCCTTAAACAGAAACAACGGGAATGAGGATCTACATAAACCATCTCAAAAACATCTACAACATCAGCAATAAATCCAGGAGACTATACTAAACGAAACAATGCAACTCCTTTCCAAGGTACTGAAAAAATGAGGCGGGCAGAATAATAAAAATATCATACAGTACTGCTCTGGCCAACATAAATCTCAATCTAAATTCTTAGCTGGTACTTAATGGGGGAAAAACAATCATGACATAAGTGTTTTTCCCTGAAATGTAGAAGGAAAGGACAGCAACACAACATATAGTTCAACAACTTATTACTGACATACAAATTTAAACTCCAACCAATTCTTAACCTATATAGAATAAAACGGTCAGTCTCAAACTAAGCCCTGGAACACAGAACAACTTAGTATCCATCACTACCTATCTATTTTGTATACACTCAAACAACCACTCAGAGCGACATTAAACAATCTAGAGTGACATTAAACAATCTAGAGTCATAAAAGTAGCCTTTCACTTCCTAGCAAGAACCGTATTTATTTGCACACGTTCGTGTAGTATTAATGTACTTCTGAATACCTGTTAGCTGTCATTAATAACTAAAGATAGCAACCCCATATCGCTGTCTCGCTCCTCTCCTATCCCGTCCTGGTTGCTTATTTGCACCCCTCAAGGCCCATAGACACAAACACTTCAAGACAACGTCACGACACCCTGCCCACTACCAGCCTCCTCTGTAGGCGCGATGCAGGCTGGGAAGTCAGAAACGATAAGCACGATTGGGATGGCAATGTGTGTAGCTGTGGGAAGTCAAAAGTCATGTTGTAATGCTTTATTTTTTTGCGTGAAAAGTCTGGTGTGTTTGCAAATAACCTAAAACTGCAGCATTTTGGGAACACGGTGAAGAATATGTGTCTGTGGTATTGGTGGCGTGTATTTAGAAAGCAGTCAGCGGTTAATATGCTGGCAATGAGAAAGAGTGATGGACTGAAAAAACTACTGTCTTCTCAATATTGTGGGGAGCTTGATGGGTCGTCCGTGAAATAGGTGATGCATACTTCTTAGCACAAGACTCTGAGACAAAACTAATGAGGAATAAAGGCCTAACAAGGGAAAGTTTTTTTTTTTTAATTGTTCTTGTATACTTGGTAAATTGTTAGAATAGCGGGGTTTGCGTCACCATGTATTTTCTGAAGTATACGAAATCTTAAAATCCAAGTATCTCTTATTATTTAGTGTCTGTAATCCTAAATGGTTTGCCAGGAAAATGCAGATAAATGATATGATGCGAAGTCTAGACATTCTGCGAAATTCTCGACGTGTTGAGTATCTTGTCATACTCTGTGTTTTTTTTTTTTTTTTTTTTTTTTGCCGGGTAGTATAGGTTTTGGTCTTTAGAACTGATATTTGCTTTACCACTGGTCTTAGTTAAGTGAAGGAATACAAAGAGTGCTGGGTTGTTCATAGCATGGAAGGCTTGGTAGAGATCGTGGCCACTAAGGAATTTGTATAACATTGAATAGTGTGACAGGTTTGTATAACATTGAATAGTGTGACAGGGTTTTTGTCTATCAGAGTAATTAAGTGTACTGAGATCATTTTGGCGAGGACATGCTTATATGTCTTTAGCTGCTGGTGTAGATGCTTAGTGAAGTACATGCTAACGTTTGCATTTTATTCAATGATGAGGCAGTACGGGATGATTGAAGTGAAGCTGCATCTTCTCTGGACCGTGATGAGATATGATGAAGAATGAGTTTTGCAGGGTTGGAGGATTTTCTAACCACTTTAGAAATGTGAGTCTGTTAGCAACATACATATCCAAATCCCTAATGATTGTGTTAAATTTAAGTGGAATGTTATATGTGTGGTAAGCAGTTGTTATTGTTGAGAGAGTAAGCCTATAATTGCTACATTAGGCATTTGTTTAGACCAGCCTCTGCTGGTGAATTTGAATACTAGAATGGGATTTAACGGCTACCCAAAGTTTTCGGTCATAGTGCCTTGTTTTTTATTATCACAGAAATATATAACAAAGAGGAAGAGACCGTGACCTTATTCTATCAGTATCATGTAGTCCTGACATTAACAATATGGTCTCTGTCAGAGAACCAGTTATCAATCCAGTGAACTATTGCATTGATTAATGTTGATTGGCAGCGTTTGTCTGTAATCTTAGTGTAGTGGATAGTGTCAAAGGCCTTGGCAAGGGCCTGGTAAGCAGTGTGGATTGTATGCCCCTTATCCATGGCCTCAGCACCCCATTCAAAGAACTTAATCAGTTTGAGCAGGCATGATCTGACATTTACATAGCCAAACTGGTGTGTATCTAGGGCATAAGGTCACCTATATCATAAAGTTCAGCTTTAACACATTCTCTAACATTGCAAATACTAATGAGACAAGACAGCTTTATATAAGGGCACCATAAATGCTGTTGTGTACACTTTGGGATATAACCGTTGTAGAGACTTTGATTGATGAGTTGATGGATAGGTTTTGCAATGTAAAACTTCTCAGCAAACAAGGATATTGTCAGGGCATATGGAAGTAGTGCTTTTAATTTTAGAAAGTGTCAGAGGGTAGCAAATATTTTATCCAGTGTACAAAAAAAAAAACATGGGGTGAATGATGCAGACCATCTGTGACAAAACAGGTGTGTTTACTATTTAATCCAGTATAGGCATGCACTGGATCTTTTTAGAATAACACCAGTTTACTAGCTAGTTATTGAAGCCAATTAATTTATCCTTAAATATAAGCAAATTCTTAGTGATAGAATATTGTTCCATGCTGAGTCCTTGTTTTCTTCGAAAACATGAGTAGGAGCTCTACAATGTCTGTTTGCATATTCCTCCGAGCGGATCACCCAAGATGATCACTACTACATGATTGTAATTGTACATGTGGGCCTAGTGACATTCCTAATCCTTGCATCAGAGAGACATCTTATCACCCTATCTTTTGTCAATCTAGTATGTTTTGTGTCTGTATGTTTGGCACTGGAATTCCCAGTGATGAAGACATTTCTGGGATGTGCAGGCTTGTGGGATCAGATGACTTCAAGAAATAGGTGTGAATGTGGATGTAGTGGTAATGTTTGTGCTGTGTGATTGAGATAAGCTAGTAGGACGTTTAGACAGCTTAGGCAAAGGTTTCTTTACTACCTCGGCATGTGTAGGAGTTAAGTTTTGGTAATGTACTGTTGTTGTGGTGCTGTTTACTGACAATGGGTGGGATGGAGCAGCTAGTTTCCAATTTAGATAAATAGGTACATTTCTCACAGGTGAAACCAGTATGTGTTAGAAGAAGTGGGTTGTCAGTAAACCTGTTGTAGTTGCTACACTGCCTCAGAAAATTGAGTGCTTGTATGCTGTCTAAGAATGAGGCTAAAGCAGGCTGGGACTTTATGAAGACTGGTAGTGTTATCGTTTTTTCAGGGGTATTATTAATTGCATAGATAACAGCTAGTTCTCAGTGCAAAACAGTGGAAGTTGAGTACATACAATGCATAACCAGTTGATTACAATAGCATGAGGGATCAATTTTGAGTGAGATTTTTGTCTGGAGATAATTGTATTTGAAACGAAAATCATAAACATGCATTCTTACAAGTCAAATGAATAACTCTTTCCAGAAGATAATATATATCCAAACTATGTACACCCCCCAATGTGGGGGCTGTGCCCCCCCCCTTACTATATATACTAACTCCAGGGTCGCACTACAGTGGCCAAGATGGCATATTCCTTTAAATGAAATGAGTTTCGAATGAGTTTTCAGTGAAGTGAGCTTTGAATTGTGCTCAGGGAAATGATTTTCAGTGAAATGAGACTTCTGTCAAGTGAGTTCAGTGAAATGTGCTTTCTATCAAATGAAGTAGGCGTCTGTCTGTGTCGTGTCTGTGTGTGCGTGTGTGTGTAAAAAAAAAAAAAAAAAAAAAAAAAAAATTTATCTGCTTTTACTGTATTTGTGTTTCTTCCTACTTTATTTTGCTTTTGCGTCATCTTAAAAGTACTCAGTTGTATTTATTACTGCTTGGTGTAACTCATTCTAAGCCTTTTAGTTTAAACACTTGTGCTTCAGACCAATTGTTTTACATTAAGAGGGTTTGTGGTCTGCACTGTAGTGGCAGAACAGGTAGCTTACATCCTTCTAAGTTGGGAACTGCTGATTGAGGGCTCAGTGTCTGTTATTCTAAAAGTGTATTAATTCTGGTTTAAGCACTTGGGCTTTCAGGCCAGTTATTTTACATTAAGAGGGTTTGTGGTCTGCGCTCTTGTGGGAGGAGAAGCTGGACTCTGGCCTTCTGAGCTGGGAATTTCTGGTTAAAGGCTTATAGTGCATGCATATCTGAACTGCTTCTTACTGAAATTGATACACCTTGTTTGCTGTAGCATAGACTAGATCCAGGCCTGCTTGAATCTAGCTTTGTGTGTTTAACTTGAGCACTAATCCAGGCATTCTTTAAAGTATTCAATTGTATTTATTACTGCTTGGTAGTAACTTGATTAAAGTGTAGCTATCATTCTAAGTCTTTTGGATTAAGCACTTGGGCTTCAGACCAGTTGTTTAACATTAGGAAGGTTTGTGGCATGCACTGTGGTGGCAGGACAGGTAGCTTACATCCTTCTAAGTTGGGAACTGCTAATTGAGAGCTCAGTGTCTGTTATTCTAAAGTGTATTAGTTCTGGTTTAAGCACTTGGGCTTCAGGCCAGTTATTTTACATTAAGAATGTTCGTGGTCTGCACCCTTGTGGGAGGAGAGGCTGGACACTGCCCTTCTGAGCTGGGAATTTCTGGTTAAAGGTTTATAGTGCCTGCATATTTGAACTGTTTCTTACTGAAATTGGTACAACTTGTTTGCTGTAGCATAGACTAGATCCAGGCCTGCTGAATCTAGCTTTGTTTGTATGCTTGTTGTTTGTTTGCTTGTTATTTCCCTGGAACGCTAATTCCACCTAAAACGCGGCTTTTCAGCGCTTCTGTGGATCCCTAGTGACATCTGCATTCCTTACTGTACTTATTTCCTTGTTTCACTTGAAAGAAAGTTACTATTTGTCATTTTTGCATTTAAGTTACCTGTAACACATTGCACTTAAGTTACCTGGCACTTGCTCACTAAGCAATTATATAAGTCAGCACTAAAACATTAAAAGCACTACACCCTCACAAACTCCCCTTGAGTACCTTGTTCCCCATTGGCCCTTGTTTTCAATTGTAAAGGAATTCCCAATACTATTCTAGCATGTCCAAAAGTCAGTTGTCAATCTCCTCTCCAGTCCAGCTGGTGAATCTGGGAATCTCGAGGCAATGTTATAACTGCCTCATGTACACAGACAACCCTCTCCTCCTCCCAACAAATTCCAACACATGTGAGAGATGCAACCATATAGCCAAACTGGAGGCTCGGCTCTCTCAACTCAGTACTGGCATAACCAGTCAGGAGGAGAAGGAAACCACACTCACTACAATTCTAGTCTCACATAGACCTACCACGACAGCAAACCAAACACATAATCACATAAAAACATACTCTGAGGCTCTAAATAAAGATCTGCCTAAGCAGCAGATACCCAAGCAACCGCTACCCCAAAACAAAACACGTGCAACACATATCTCACAAAGCCAATGTGCCGAATAGTCACAGCCCTTAAGGCTAAACAACACACCTGATACACTTGTAATAGGTGACTCTATCGTCAGGCACACTGACGTCCCGCTCACCAGGCTGAACAAGGAGAAGGTCACGGTGAGCAGCCTGTCGGGCGCTAGGATCCGCCACATAACACAAGCACTCAGGTCACTCCAAGGCAAGTACAAATATGACTCTGTCATTGTCCATGCTGGTGTGAATGACCTGAGACGTACCTCCCTGGACTACATGAAAAGAGACATAGAGGAGCTCTCTGAGCATGTAGTCCAGGCCGGTATGACCCTGACCTTGAGTAGCATCTTACCCTCACCAAGAATTATACCACAATACGAAGACAAGATGATCAATTTCAACAATTGGCTTAAGTATTGGTGTCATTCAAAGGGGATCCAATGCCTGTCAGCCTGGGATGATATGCTCGACAAGCCACGATGCTTCGCTAAGGACTGTTTGCACGTGTCACCCCTGGGCTTTCGGATATTGGCAAAGGCTCTTGCTAACCCCCATAGTGCCTTTTTTAGGCAAAGCTCAAAAGACAAACCCACCTCCATAGGTATCACAAGGGATAAGAAACTAAGAGTAATGCTACTCAACACCAGAAGTCTAAACCTCAAGATGCACGCACTCGAAACTCTCCTTAGCATGGAGAACATCGATATCTGTGCAGTAACAGAAACCGGGTTCAGGGCTCCCGAGAGCACCCCAGCACTACCAGGTTATACCTCATACCATGCTTTTCGGCCCCAAAACTTGGACCGAACTACAAAAGGAGGAGGAGTATCAATATTCATCAAAGATGCCCAAACCTCCAGGTTGTTGGCAAAGCACGAAGCATCAGAGACTATCCATGTGCAACTAACAGTGGGTAAAACTGCCTTCCAGTTTATAGCCTGCTACAGACCACCCTCCCAAACCCAGGAACCCCACTCGGCCTTCCTGAGAACACTGGAAAATATGAAAGTCTCTCCAAACACCATTATATTGGGCGACTTCAACTACCCAAACATAGACTGGGAGCATTACTCTAGCTCCAACATCCTAGCCCAAAGGTTCCTAGAATTCATAAACTCAAATGCTATGGAACAACTTGTTACCACTCCCACAAGAGGGGAAAACATACTGGACCTGATCATAACCAACATGGGGACTCTATGCTCCAGACCAGAAGTGTATTCCTCACTGGTAAGATCAGACCATAAACTAATCCAACTGGATATTCACATCCCGACCCCACCCCCTGCCCAGAAAACCACAGTGAAAAACTTCTCTAAAGCAAATTTCACACTCCTCAAAACCGAGGTGAAATCCTTCAAAGCCCACGGGCCTGTGGAAAATACGGCCCAGACAGCAGAATTCTTTATAAATGCATTCTATGAACACCTTCAGGAATGCATGGATCATGCAATCCCAAATAAAACCAAGACCCAATCCTCCAAAGGCAGACGTCCTGTCTGGTGGACCCCAGCCATAAACAAACTATACAATAGAAGGAGGAAGCTACTACATGATAGAGCAAAATCCCAAAAAGGGAAGGCATCTCTGATCAGTATTAGCAAAAAACTACGGGCACTCATAAAATCGTCTAAGGCCAGCTTCGAGAGAAAAATTGCACAGGACACTAAAGATAATCACAAGGCTTTCTTTAGTTATGTTAGGAACCTAGGTGGGAATTCCCAGATATGCTCAGAATTAATCCAAAATGACAAAAAATACACCGAACCCACAGACATTGCCAACATCCTAGCTGACAGGTTCAGCTCAAACCCCCCCCCTCCCCACCAAAAGGGCAAATATCTCTCCCAGCAGAGTGCTGCCCCCCTGACATCTCAGATGCTTAGGTAAGAGCCGCCCTCTCCAAAGCAAAAAACACAGCATCAGTGGGACCAGACTGTGTCCCGTGCTGCATCCTACATGAACTCCAAGAAGAGCTAAACCCAAGCATAAAACTACTGTTCAATCTCAGCCTTACTACAGGATATGTACCCAAAGAGTGGCGTACAGCAACAGTGGTCCCTCTCCACAAAGGTGGTGCATCAACGGACCCTGGAAACTATCGCCCCATAAGCCTGACTAGCTTGGTCTGCAAAGCTATGGAAAGGATCATCATGGACCTCATAAATAAAGATAGTGGGGACCTACAGACACTGGATCCTACCCAGTTCGGCTTTAAGGGCAGATCCTGCCTCTTAAACCTGGTCGACTTCTTTGAAACCGTCACCAAGGCCATTGACGAAGGGAAGGTGGTCCACACAGCCTACCTGGACCTCGCAAAAGCCTTCGATACAATACCCCACTCGGGCATTGTAGATAAGCTCACCAGCTTAAATATAAACCCCTATGTCACTAGATGGGTTGCAAACTGGTTCAAGGACAGAACCCACATGGTTAGAATTGCTGGAACCATGTCAGACTCCAAACCCAGTTACAAGTGGCATCCCACAAGGCTCAGTCCTGGGACCTCTCTTGTTCGGTATATATTTCTCGGAGGTACAGGCCAACACGGAAGGACTGTGGCTGACCAAGTTCGCAGATGACTGCAAACTGGGCGCCATAATGGACTCTCCAGCCGACAAGCATCCTCCAAAAGGGCTTCATAGAAACAGACAACTGGTGCCAGAGCCATGGCCTCAAGCTAAATGCCAAAAAGTGTATAGTCATCCCCTTTGGCAAAAACAAAGTGCCCACAAATTACCAAATAGGTGGTAATCCATTAAGTACAGAAGAAGTAATTAGGGACCTGGGGACCCAAGTTGATAGCAATCTCTCATTTGACAACCACGTGGCCAAAGTGGTTAGAAAAGCATTTTATATAGCCCACCTAATCATGAAGGGATTCACATCTAGATCAGGGGAGGTCATCGTGCCTCTTTACTCATCCCTCATCAGGCCCATAATAGAGTACAATGCCCCTTTTGGGATGTACCTTACCAAAACACCTGCAGCAACTGGAAAGACCCCAAAAGTACCTCACCAAGAGGATCAAAGGGCTCAAACAGATGCCATATGCTGCCCGGTTAAAGAAACTCCAGCTCTACTCAGTGGCATACCACCTGCTCAGAGGCGATCTGTGCCTGACGTATAAAGCCATGTCCAACCCGGAATTAAGGGACATGTTGCACCTCAAAAAATCCAGATCCCATCGAGCTACACGCTCGAGAGACTTCAACCTCAGCACTGAAATAAATAGGACATGCTGGAGGGACAGATTCATAACCCAGAGGCTCCCTTCACTCTGGAATAAAATCCCAGTCCAGGTTAGGCAGAGTCCCTCATTGACTCTCTTCAAGAGGAATCTTGATGAGTGGATGGGAGATCGTAGGTTTACCCCGGATATCACTTCTGTGTCACTGTTAGACAGAGGCACAGTATACTAACCTCGGAAAAGGGCATAGCAAAATTAATTTAAAATGGGTGGCGAAAGCCAAACATACCCTGGCTAGGCTTATAAATGCCCTAGGGCAGATAGCCTAGTATGAACCTCTATCTAATATATATATATATATATATAATTTTGTAACGTATTGCATACTTCAGAGTATAATTTCAGAAGAGTTTTATGTAAGTTGAGTTTGTAGGACAAAAAAAAAACTACATGATTTTGTTTAAAAAGTCTTGTGACCTGCATGGGAATGTTTGGGGTGGTTTAGGTGAGGTAAACTTTTGATTGACAGAATTTACTGCTTTTGCATTAAGACAGAAGTGTTTGTCAGTTTCAGGAAATGTCTATATGAGAAATAGCAACTGTTCCTGTTAGTGACTTTTTTGTATGCTTGATGTGGAGCTTTGTTACATAGTGAAGCTTTTGGAAATGCTGAAAGCATTGGCATTAGTTGTAGAAGTATATGTGTAAGTGTTTGTGGGTTTTGTTTCAAGGTAGGATAGGGGATAGATTGCGTTTTGTGTGTGTGTTTGTTTATTATGGGATGTGAGTGTGAGTGTTTTAAGATTAAAATAAGGGCTAGATTTGGTGATACTTGTCAGTGCAGACATCTGTATTTAGAGCAGCAATAAAATCTGAATCTTGGACTAATTAGCTAACTCATCGAAACAAAACAATCTCAAAATCAAACGGCAAGATCAAATGACTAACTGAAAACAAACCACTAAAAGACGACTAAGAAAGGCAACTTGCTTGTAAAATTTGAGTGTTTTCATTCTTTACTATGTTAAAAACTTCAGAGTAAAATAACATAATTATTCATCATAGGTTGATGTCTGTATATTCATCTGGTTACACTACCTAGGTGATGCCAGTTCTGAAGTTGCATCTTGGTTCGTTAAGAGAATGTCTACTGCTTAACAATAGCCAGGGTTCACAGTCCTATTTAGAGCATTGTTTATGCTAAAAATAGGTGTGGCATGGCTTCCATCATACCTACGAGTTCTGCTAGACTGAATTTGTGGTTTCTGGCAGGAGTGTCTGGCACTGGAATATGGGATTGGAAAAATAACTACAGTGAACTAAAGGCAGTGCACAGAAGACATCAGTTTGTGCCAAGGACAGCAGTGAGCAGAAGATGCAGCAGTTTGTTCAAAGGGATGTGTCTTGTAGAATGGAAGACATTATGAATTTGGATACAAGGAAAAAGCACAGCGAGAAAGATTGAACCAGTAACTTTGTGACTGGACGTTGCTGCGGTCTCACTGGCTGTCAGTTAAATAGGGTGGCCTATAACAAAAAGGAATGGATATCTCACATAATTAATGACCTTGTCTTTCGATGCCTTGCTTCTCTGGGGTATAACTGGTACAATTTCAGAATAGTTTTGTGGAAGTTGAACCTGCAGGAAAAGAAAACTGTTTATTTCTTAAAAAGCCCTTTTAAGACCTTCAATTTTTTTGTAAATTTTGTCATAGTTGACAGTAACCTAATTTTTCAAGCTTTTAGCAGTAAAGTCCTAGAACTCAAAGAATTATGTAGTCTAGCATGACTTTCACTCGGGCTTTAGTACAACCACACAGTATGTAAAGTTTGTCAGTCACAGACATTTAATTTTTGCTTTTACTTTGGAGAAATAGATTCCAAACAGTAGAGTTCCCAGGGCTGATCCCTGTGTAACACCACTGGTTACAGGTCTGCTGCTGGAGGTGGATTCCCTGATTTTGACTACATGTTCTATTAGTGAGCCAGTTAGCAACCCATCTAATGATATACGGGTTGATAACCTAGCTGGGTCTATGATGCCTGAGTAGGGGATAGTGTCAAAAGCCTTGGCTAAGTCTAGGTAGGGTGTATGCACAGATTTCCCCTCGTCCAGGACCTTGGTGACTGTCTCGAAAAAGTCCACCAGGCTTAACAGGCATGATCTCCGTTTCACAAATCCAAACTGAGTAGCGTCAAGTGTTTGGCGATTACCTATATCTTTGTTGGTAAGGTCTTTAATTTTTTGACTGGAATGGACCCTATTCCTAAGTCAAAGTATGATTAAAGTTCATGAAATTAGATTTGTTTCAATGTTTGATGTCAGCCAAAAAAAAAAAAGTACTCTTAGCAGCACTCGCAGTGTGCCCAGTAATGACTCCTGCAATTCATACGAGGTTACATGGATTGGTAACATATCTAAATACAAATGTAAATTCTTTTTTATAAGACCCGTTGCTCCAACTACTATTGGAACTGTCTGGTTATCTTTCTTCCACATTGCTCTCGTTTCTGCCTGCAGATCCTGATATTTTATGACTTTGTGTCTCTCTACGCAAGACACTGTAATCACTGGGTGTAACAATTTCAGTTATCAATGCTACTTTTGTCTTCTTTATTGGACCACTATATCTGTTTTTCTAGCATCTATCTTTTGAACTGTTGGTAATGGGTGATCCCATGTGATTTAAACTTCGTCATTTTCTGTGATGCTTTGTGGCTCATGTTTCCAGTATTTTTCAGCCACTTCAGTACCATAATGTTTGCACAATCCCCAGTGCAACAATGTTGCCACACTATTATGCCTTTCAGTATACAGTCCTGCCATTAGTATGTCACACCCATCAACGAGGTGTGCGACTGTTTCCAATTCGGTTTTACAAAACCTACATTTGTCTGTTTCTCCCACATGTTCAATGGACTTTGTAAACTAGCATGTACATAGCCCACTATCTTGGGCTGCTAATATTAACCTTTCATCTCTTGGCTTGAATTCGCCTCTCCTTAACATTCCTGTGTTCGTTCCTGATCAACATGAGGTTCTTCCAGAAGTTTTCCGTGCTTGCAACTACATTTATGCTTTTTTCCACATTTCTTGCCCTCTCATCTGTTCCTTCACCTTGTATTCTTTCTTTCTTTTGTTTTTTGGCACATTCAGTTGCTGCCTGCTTTTTATCTACTTCTGGTTTGATTTCCATTTCTGCTTGATGACGATATGCTTCTGCTAAATTAAGCAGAGAAGTCCTCTTACATTTATTCTCCTCATGTTTCAAGACTTTCACTACTTTTGGGCCTTGTGAGGTCAGCAGATATGTGTGGAGTCCCACGATTGTAGATCTATACATGTAATAAATTTCAAGGAGGCCCATCCCTCCTTCGGAGCAGGGAATCTCTAATCTTGGTATACCCTAATTTTTATAAATCATTTGGTGAGCATGAAGCATTCTTCTTATTTTCCTATTTAATCTAGCCAACACATTTTGGGGCCAGTCAGTCACTACAAAACTAAGTTAGGACAGGAAGAGCAAATTTGTTTATAGCCTGGATTTTGTTCCTGGATGTCAATGCTGTTTTCAGAATTAAAGTCTTCTAAAGTATTCCGTACTAAGTTGTATTCGCATTTGTTCATGTTTTATTGTTGATCCTTCATCAATTCCCAGATATTTGTACACTCCCTGTTGCAAGTTCTAAACTGGTGTTTTCCTGCTTTAAAGGTTGCTTTTGCACACTTAAGACCAAATGACATTCTTATATCCTCTGAAAAAGTTTTGACAACCTGCAGCTGTGCTTTCAGTTCCTCATCTGATGAACTATACAGTTTTAAATCATCGACAAAGAGAAGATGGGGGAAGTCTTTACACTTTGTTGTTTTTTAGGAGCCAAATTGTAGCCATGGCCTAAGTTGTTAAGTAAACAGCTTAATGGGTTAATGGCAAGGCAGAATAGCAGCAGTGACTGAGAGCCACCCTGAAATATCCCCCTTTGAATTTTTATCCATGGGATAATAATCTGTCCTTTATCATGGCTTAATTGCAAAGTGGTCTGCCACTGTTTCATGGTCACTGTAATGTAGTCTATCAGTGTAGGGTGTATCTTATGCATTTTTAAGCACTCTTTTATCCATGAATGTGGGATACAATCAAATGCTTTTTTATAGTCAATCCATGCCAAACTAAAATTCTTCCCCTTTTTATAGTTCTCTAATATAACTTTAACAACAAATGATCAACAAATGGTCCTTTGTTCCATATGACTTTCTTTTATTGCCCTTTTGTTGTACTGCCATAATTGAGTTTTCTTCTAAATGTCTATAAACTGTCTGCATCTGTCCCGTGTATAGTTTATACGTCGTCGGAAGGCAAGTTATTGGCCTATAATTTTTAGGGCAGCTTGCAGATTCACCCTTAAGGAGTATTGTTTTGCCTGTTGTTAGCCCGGTTGGTGTCTGTTCTGAGTGTGAATATAAACAGTTCTTACTCATGGCTAAATCCTAGTGGAAAGATGTTAATACTTTTAACCAAAAGTTAGGTACTGAATCTGGGCCTGGGGATTTTCAGTTAGAGGCTTTTGGTAACTTTGTTTCAATCTCTCTGGCTGTTACTTCATCCCATTTAATATCCTGCACCTTTAAACTTCTTATTCTTTCTTTTACTATTTCTATCCATTTAGCATCTTTATGTTCCACAAGATCTTCATAGATACTTCTCCAAAATGTATCTACTACTTTTTTTGGCGATCTATCAATTCCTTTTACCTTATTTCCCAATTCTCTATAATAAATTTTTGGGCATTAATAAATTGCTTATTTTGTACTTTTCCTTTATATTTATCTGCATAAATTCTAAGTTTTTCCGCTTGTGCTGAAAATTTTAGTTTATTTGCAGTAGTGCGTGATAGATCCTGGTCTGTTCTAATACTGTGCATTCCTTTAATCACATTTGTCTTTCTCAGTATTTTTTTTATCTATTCCCTCTTCTGTAGTCTTCTAACAGTGACTCTTCTCGTCTTAATTGCTTTATAGTTTTCTCTATTCGATACTTCCACTATGGTATTCTATTTCTCCCCTTCCTTTCCCTCACTACTCTGTGTTCTTGTGGTAGAAGTTTATCTGTTATTAATTTAACAGTACAGTAATATATCCTGTTTACTTCTGTTGTATCACATGGGTCTCTATGGACAGTTCTAATTACTGCATTCATTTGTTTTATCAGACTTCTGACTTTTTGGGTTTTATTGACCTTCTGCAGTGTATTTCTGTTATTGATCTTAATATATCTATCCATGTCTATTAAATCAAGCAACTCTTCTCTTAGCTCATTTTCTTCCAAACTCAGGGCATCCCTTGTTTTCCATTTCCTGTGGGCATTCTATAGAAAGTTCTGTAGCATGTTCCTGCGGCACCTTCTCTTCAGTTTCATCCTGTGCCATCTGTTGCTCTGTCATATGGAAACTCACTGGCCTATCACTCCTCAACACTCACTGCAGCAGTTTCCACAGTTTCTCGTTCCTTCCTGTGGAAGGCTCCAAAATATCTTGATATGGCACCTGACCAGTTGCTTCCTGTTCCACTGGTTTCCTGTTAATTTGGATATCCATTGCTGTATCCTGTTGTGGTGCTTTCTGCATTCGATTTTCTACACTGAATCTCTCACTTTGCAGGTACTCCATAACCTTAGTTTCTATTTCCTTAACTTCTCCATTACTAATCTCCTTTTCTACTTTTCCTCTTTGTCTTCTTATTTTTTTGTATTGCAGAGTTTTCCATGTCAGGATTCTTTTGCTTGTATTTCTCTTCAGATATCTTTGGTGCTGCTCTTTTTGTATTGGTTAGTTTTGCTTTCTCCTTTGCATAAATATTATACCATATTAAATCTCTCTTTCCCATGTCCATATTTCCTCTTCGTATGTTTCCTTGTCTTCCTGTTTCTCCTTACTTTGGGGACTCACTCCATCATGCTGTGATATAACCTATATTAGACCCTGTACAACAAATCCTTCACTTCGCATGCACTCCATAACTTCAACTTCTATTTTTTTAACTTCTGCTTTACTAATCTTCTTTTCTACATTCCAGCTTTGTGACATATATTTTTTTTATTGTAAAGGTATATATACTAACTTGAACAGGTGTCCTACTAACAGTTAATTGCACCTGAAGTATCTCCAGGGAATCATACTAACCAGTCTGGAGATGTTTATCTTTAATGAGAATTGATACACTGCCTCCTTTACTTTTCATGCCTTCAGTTTGTGGTCTGAACATGTGGAAGGAGGTGTAACCCAGTATGGCTGGGGTGCTCTCCACAGCCTTGAACCATGTCTCCATGACTGCACAAATGTCTGCATCTTCCAAGGTGAGGACTGCTTCTAGTGAGCGCAGTTTCATGTTAAGACTCCTGGCATTTAGCTGCTTAACCTTGAGGTTGTTTTTAGATGGAGTTTTTACATCAGGAATTTTGTCCTTCATACACTGCCTAAAAACACACCTATGGGGGTGGCAACAGCCTTAGCCAGTAGCCATCATCCCAGGGGTGACAGATGAAGACCATCTCTGGCAAAGCATCAAGGTTGGTCAGTCATGTCATCCCAGGTTGACAGATACTGGATCCCCTTAGAATGATACCAGAAACTAAACCAGTTATTGAAGTCAATCATTTTCTGTTTGTAGTGAGGCATCATCCTAGGTGAAGGTAAAATACTGCTTAAGGCTAGAGACCTACCTGCCTGAGACACACAATCCAAGAGCTCAGTCGCGTCTCTCTTCATAAAGTCCAGAGAGGTACATATTAAGTCAGTCTCACCAACATGGACTATGACAGAGTCGTAACAGTACTTGTCATTGAAAGACTTGAGTGAGTGTGTGATGTGGCAGATCCTAGCACGTGACAGACAGCTGACCATAACCTTTTCCTTGTCCAGCCTGGTGAGAGGGACATCTGTGTGTCTCACGATGGAATCGCCTATGAACAATATTTTTGGTTTTGTGGTTTTCTTTAAGGACTTTAGAGACTCTGGTGCATGAGCTATTATGTGTATTGCATTCTGTAAAGTAAGTGTTGTATAGCGTGCTTGTGTTTGGGAGATCTCTGGTGTTTAGGTATGTTTCTGGTGAGGACCTCTGCATATGTATGTATATGTGATGTATTTGGGTGGAGTAGGAGGTGAGGTGTGCATGCTGATAACCCACTGATTGTCATAAGTACTGACTGGTGTGTGACAGAGCATGGATTCAAGGTTCTTAATATAGTTGCATGTCTCACATGTTGAGCTTGTGTGGACTATGAGTAGAGGGTTGTCAGTGAACATGAGGCAGTTGCTACACTGCCTCAGGATGCCCATGTCAACCAAGCTGGCTGGAGAAACTGTGGGAAATTGCCCACCCATAATGTTAAGTAAATTTATATGGTCAAGAAAAGAGGTTACACTTAGGAATGGCTAGTGGGTGAGAGGTGTGTTGGTACTTCTGAGGCTAGGTTTAGTGTTCTACGTGACAGTAGAGCAGGACTGCGAAAAACCACTGGAGGCGCGCAAGCAAAGTGCTAAGGGAAAGTTTAATGAGCAAAATGTTTGCATTTATAACCACCAACAGTAACAACCGCTACACAGCAGTGCATGATGGTGCATTGCATGCAAACACCGGGCTTAAATAAAATGAGAAAAAACCCTTTTAACTCCATAAAGCAGCAATTCCCAGCTTAGAAGGGTGTAGGCCACACACTCCCACCCCAAGAGTCTAGACCACAAGCCCTACTAATGTAGTTTTGGAGCCCAAGTGATTGTCAGAACTAAGACACTTCAGAATAACTAACACAGTAGACCTTCACTCTTCAGTTTCCATCTTAGAAGTGTGCAGGCTATCCTCTCCTGCCACTAGAGTTTAGACTGCATGTCTTCCTATGTAAAGTAACTGGTTTGAAACGCAAGTGCTTTAAAGTGGAACAAATGCACAGTAAGCCTTCACCCAATTCACAGCTCAGAAGAGCAGAGGCTACCCTCTCCTCCCACAAGAGTGTAGACCACAGACCTTCTTAATGTAAATTTACTGACTTGAATCCGAAGTCCTTAAACCAAAAATATTGTGTCTTTCGGCTTTTTCCGGTTAGGGGTCGCCACAGCGGAACTCTGGTCCGCTAATGATTGGCAGTAGATTTTTACGTGCCAAGTTGCCAGCTCTGATGCATAACTTTCAACGAAGGTACGCCCATTCACGCATGTCTCCACACAGAAGACGCTCTAGCCGAGAATCGAACAGGGCAACGTCTTACTGTGAGGCGACAGCGCTACCGCAGCACCACCACCGCTGTATAAAAATAAGAGGCTTAGAATAACAATTACAATTTAGTCAGGCTACTAACATGTAGTAGTAAATCCAGCAGAATAAATGTAATTGAACAATTTTAAGAACAAGCAGCAAAAATAAAGTAATAAAATAGGAAAATACCATAAATACAGTAAAAGGTGCTGAATAGAGTGTATTTTTTCATATAGAAGTAACTTTTATTTTCCTCCCCCAAATAATTTCTGCTACCCTACTCCCCTGATGTATAGACCCTTTTAACGTAAAGGTAAACTCTCTCTTATTTTAAGTACCGTAAAATTTGGCTTGATCCAGCTGCTTATTTCACCTAATATACCAACCTTATTTGTGCATTTGTCATAAAATAGCAGAAATCATGTTCTCCATACTGAAGAAAATGTCAAAGGCAAGAAACAAACCAAATAAATGAAAAAAACTGGCAGGAAGGGCCCCAAGGAACAACAAACATAAAAATGTTGAATAAAAGCAAACTTTAATGCTGAATAAATCCAATAAAATCAATATATAAATCCAGTACTGGATTTGTGTTCTGTGTTCCTTGGCACCCTTCCTGCCTTCCAGCCTGTTTTTTTGTATATTCTCCATACTGTTTACTCATTAAGGTAGGCTGCTGTGGGTAAGAACATTACAGAAAAAAATATAGATATAATACTATTGAGAAAATGTAAATGTAAGGTTTGATAATAATTATTTTACAGATTATTTTTTAACTAAATGTAATATATTGCCAGACAGATTTGTTAATACATTATTTGGTAATTGGTGCCTTTTGGATACATCTTTGTGGCGATCTGTGAAAAAAATTGTTATTGGGGACATATACAAGATCTGTTGATAAGTTATTTTGTTACTACTTCAGAGGATATTGTGCAGAATAGTGATAAGCACAGGAGTAATACCTCTTTTGCAACTGCTGTCTTTGTTGTTTTATTTAGAAAACTTTGGTAAGATTTGTTTGTTGCATTTTTCTACAAAAGGCAAGTTTGATTGCAATTGATTTGGTGTAATTTATACATGAGTTTTGTCATCCTTCTGCATTGGTCAGAACACTAGGAAATAAGCTAGAATTCAGAAACATGTCCGGGATATGTATAATACGAAATGTGATAGTTCTGTATTCATTTGCTTTTACTGCATTTGTTTCCTCCTACTTTATTTTGCTTTTCTTAAAAGTACTCAATTTTATTTATTCTGCTGCATTTATTACTGCTTGGTCATAGCCTGATTAAATTGTAACTGTTATTCTAAGTCTTTTGGTTTAAGCACTTGGGCTTCATACAGGCTGTTTTACATTAAGAAGGTTTGTGGTCTGCACTGTTGTGGCAGGACAGGTAGCTTACATCCTTCTAAGCTGGAAATTGCTGATTGAAGGCCCAGTGTTTGCTGCTATTAGTTCTGGCTTAAGCACTTGGACTTCAGGCCAGTTATTCTACATTAAGAAGGTTTGTGGTCTGCACTCTTGTGGAAGGAGAGGCTGGATTCTGCCCTACTGAGCTGGGAATTTCTGGTCACAGACTTATTGTGACTGCTTATTTGAACTGTTTCTTTCTGAAATTGGTGTGCCTTGTGATGTAGCATAGACCAGGTTCAGGCCTGCTGAATCTAGCTTTGTTTGTATAACCTGAGCACTGATCCAAGCTATCTTTTTTGGAGAAGGTTCCCCTGTGCCCTAGTAAGCAGGGGTGGCGGTTAGAACTTGTCTGTTTGAAGACTGCTGGAACAGGGCTCAGTTTTGAGCTTTTTTCTGGTTAAATGGGTAACTTGTTTCAGTTTGTTCGTTTTCTGTTGTTTATATATATATATATATATATATATATATATATATATATATACATATATATATATATATATATATATATACATACATATATATATATAATGTATATGTTTATATATATATATATATATATATATATATATATATATATAATGTATATATATATATTATTATGTATGTATATAAATTGCACTTTATTCATCTGCTTTTACTGTATTTGTGTTTCTTCCTACTTTATTACTGGGGGCATTGACTACAACTCTGATCTGCGATATATAACAATAAGTATCCTTTTCTGTGCTTTTAAACTTTTTTTGAGTGTATCTGCTTTTATTTTCTGAAAAACAAAAAAAAAAATATATATATATATATATATATATATATATTTGCTTCCCGCCTTTCTAAGCTAGTATAGTCCAGTTTTCAGCTTGGTGCTGAATTCAGGGCTGTGTTGTTTGCCCATACCTTACTTGGATAGAAGGAAGTTTCTCTGTTCACCTGTGAGAGAGGGATGCTTTGAGCAGCCTGTCTGTCCCTGGAGGAGTGGTTTCAGTCCAGAAGTTAGTAGTTTATCGGCCATTTTGGGCTAATTTCTATCTCTTTCATTTCCCTGCTATAAATACCGTATTTGCCTGGTTTTGCACGCCGGGCAGTGCCGGTTAGCTAGGATAAAAGTATTCCCGGCTCCACAAAGTCTCTCCTTCAATTTTTCCCTTGGAACTAGACAAACTTACAACTTAAGCACTCAAGCTATTAATTTCTCAGCCCGGCACTTTTATAGTAAGCACTTATAAACCCTAGCACTAGACCCTCCTGTACTATACAGAAGGACAAGGCTCTCTGTTTGACCTTACCAGCCATCCAGTAAAACAGTTCACTGTACCTATCCAGGCATGTCCATAGGGCAGTTTCAGGTGTACTATTTGCCCGGTTTTGCACGCCGGGCAGTGCCGGTAAGCTAGAATAAAACTATTCCCGGCTCCACAAAGTCTCTCCTTCAATTTTTCCCTTGGAACTAGACAAACTTACAACTTAAGCACTCAAGCTATTCATTTCTCAGCCCGGCACTTATAGTAAGCACTTATAAACCCTAGCACTAGACCCTCCTGTACTATACAGAAGGACAAGGATCTCTGTTTGACCTTACCAGCCATCCAGTAAAACAGTTCACTGTACCTATCCAGGCATGTCCATAGGGCAGTTTCAGGTGTACTATCCAGTCCAACTGGTGAATCTGGGCATTCTGAGGCAACGTTACAACTGCATCATGTACACAGACAACCCCCTCCTCCTACCACCAAACTTATAACTAATACATGCAGTTATACAGCCAAACTAGAGGCTAAGCTCTCTCAACCCAAGACTGGATCAGACAGTCAAGAGGAGAAGGGAAATACTTGGATCACACCACCAGTCTTGCATAGACCTATTAAACCAGCACCGGCAAAAAAACATATATAAATAAATGAAAACATACTCGGAGGCTCTAAATAAAAATCTGCAAAACCAACAGAGACCTCCAAAGCAAACATCCAAGCAACCTCCACCCCAACACAAACCGTGAAACACATACTTCACAAAACCATTGTGCCATGCAATCACAACCCTTAAGGCAAAATAACATACCCAACATACTAGTAATAGGTGACTCTATAGTCAGGCACACTGACGTCCCACTCGCTAGGCTGAATAAGGAGAAGGTTACTGTTAGCTGCCTGTCTGGTGCCAGGATCCGCCACATAACACAAGCACTCAGGTCACTCCATAACAAGTACAAATATGATTCTGTCATTGTCCATGTTGGTGTGAATGACCTGAGCCATACCTCCTTGGACTACATGAAGAGAGACATGGAAGAGCTCTTTGATCACATAGCCCAGTCTGGTATGACCCTGTCCCTGAGTAGCATCCTGCCCTCACCAAGAATGATACCACAGTATATAGAAAAAGTTCTCGATTTCAACAATTGGCTAAGTTTCTGGTGTCATTCAAAGGGGATCCAGCGTCTGTCTGCCTGGAATGACATGCTTGACAAGCCACGCTGCTTTGCTAGAGACGGCTTGCATCTGTCACCCTTAGGCTTTCGAATACTACCCAAGGCCCTTGCCACCCCCATAGTGCCTTTTTTAGGCAAGGCTCAAAACACAAACCTACCACCGTAAATAGCACAAGTAACAAAAAACTGAGGGTAATGCTACTCAATGCCAGAAGTCTAAACCTCAAAATGCACGCACTCGAGGCACTCCTCGGTATGGAGAAAATCGATACATGTGCAGTAACAGAAACCTGGTTTAAGGCTCCAGAGAGCACCGCAGCACTACCAGACTACAACTCATACCATACATTTCGGCCACAGAACCCAAACTGAAATACAAAAGGTGGGGGCGTATCCATATTCATCAAGGATACCCACACCTCCAGGTTAGTGGCACACCACGATGATTCAGAGATCATCCACGTGCAACTAACAATGGGAAAAACTGCAATTTGAATTGTAGCTTGTTGTAGATCACCCACCATTTCCCAGGACCCCCATTCCGCGTTTCTGGAAACACTGGGAAACATAAAGGTCCTACCAAACACCCTAATATTGGGTAATTTCAATTACCCAAACATTAACTGGGAGAACTGCTCAAGTACTAACTCCTTTGCCCAACTTTTCCTAGAATTTATAAATGCAAACGCCCTGGTTCAACTGGTCAGCACTCCCACCAGAGGTGACAACATATTGGACCTGGTCATCCCCAACATGGACGACCGGTGTTCCACACCAGAGGTCAACCCCTCGCTGGTTAGATCTGACCATAAACAAATCACTTTGGATATCCATATTCTGCCCACACTCCCGGACAAGAAAACCATTGTAAAAAAACTTTTCAAAAGCAAACTTCACGTTACTTAAGACTGAGGTGTAAAGTTTCAAAGCCCCCATGCTGAAGGATAACACTGTCTAAGCTGCAAAATCCTTTACTAATGCATTCTAGGGGCAGCTACAAGAATGCATGGATCGTGCCATCCCAAGCAAAACCAAGAATTACTCCTCCAAGAAAAGGAAACCAGTCTGGTGGACTCCTGCCATAAACAAGCTATACAATAGAAGGAGGAAACTAGTACAGAAAAGAGTAAAATCCCAAGAAGGGAAGACATCCCTGATCAGTATCAGCAAGAAACTACGATCCCTCATAAAGTCATCCAAGGCAAGCTTTGATAGAAAAATTGTCAAGGACTCCAAAGATGACCACAAGGCATTCTTTAGCTATGTCAAGAATCTAAGTGGCAATGTTCAGATCTGCACGGAGTTAGTGCAGAATGGCACAGAATACACTGAACCGACTGATATCGTCAACATCCTGGCAGACAGGTTCAGCGTAAACTTCACTCCCCTCTCACCCCCAAAAGGGCCCATAACCATACCAGAAGAATGTAGAGTCCCCGAAATCAGACACTCGGGTTAAAACAGCACTCTCCAAAAAACACAGCATTAGTGGGACCGGACGGTGTCCCAGGCTGCTTCCTACATGAGCTCAAAGATGAACACACTGTTCAAACTCAGCCTCTCCACAGGCTACATACCCATAGAGTGGTGCACAGCAATGGTTATTCCGCTCCACAAAGGTGGAGCCACAACAGACCCCGGGAATTATCGCCCTATAAGCCTGACTAGCTTGGTCTGCAAGGCTATGGAGCGCATCATCATGGAACTCATTAACAGAGACATTGGGAACCTCTAAACACTGGACCCTACCCAGTTTGGCTTTAAGGACAGATCATGCCTCCTAAGCCTGGTGGATTTCTTTGAGACAGTCACCAAGGCTATAGACGAGGGAAAGGTGGTACACACAGCCTACCTAGACCTAGCTAAGGCCTTCGACACCATTCCCCATTCTGGTATTCTAGAAAAGCTCACCAGCCTGAACATAAACCCCTACATCACAAGATGGGTTGTCAACTGGCTGACAGACAGAACCCACATGGTGAGAGTTGAGGGAGCTAGTTCCAACTCTAAACTGGTTACAAGTGGCGTTCCCCAGGGCTTAGTCCTAGGACCCCTCCTGTTCGGCATATACTTCTCAGAGGTACAGACGAGCACAGGAGGACTATGGCTGACCAAGTTCGCAGACTACTGCAAACTAGGGGCTATAATTGACTCTCCGGCTGACACAGACATCCTCCAAAAGGGTCTTACTGAGATGGATAACTGGTGTCAAAAATCATGGCCTCAAGATAAATGCCAAAAAGTGCATAGTCATCCCCTGTGGAAAAAACAAAGTACCCACAAACTACCACATAGGTGGTAGTCCCCTAAATACGGAAGATGTAATAAGGTATCTGGGGACCCAAGTAGATAGTAATCTCACCTTTGATAATCACATTGCCAAAGAGGTTAGAAAATCCTTCTACGTGGCCCACCTAATCACAAAAGGGTTCATATCCAGATCAAGAGGTCATTGTGCCCCTCTACTCATCAGACCCGTCGTAGAGTACAACTCCCCATTTGGGATGTACTTTACAAGACACCTGCAACAGCTGGAAAGACCACAGAAGTACCTCACCAAGAGGATCACTGGCCTCAAACAGATGCCCTATGCTGCTCGACTAAAGAAACTCCAGTTGTACTCTGTTGCATTCCACCTACTCAGAGGTGATCTCTGCCTGACATACAAGGCCATGTCCAACCCAGAATTGATGGACATGCTCCCCCTAAAGAAAACCTTATCCCCTGGAGCCACACGCTCTAGGGATCTAAATCTCACCGCAACAATAAATAGGACGTGCTGGAGGGATAGATTCCTGTCCTAGAGACTCCCCATGCTTTGGAACAAGATCCCAGTCTACATTAGGCAGAGCTCCTCGCTAACACTCTTCAAAAGAAACCTTGATGAGTGGATCACTTCAGTGGCTGTGCTGGACAGAGGTACAGGGAACTAATCTAAGGGCCTGGCGAAAGCCAACACATTCTGGCTAGGCTTTTATAAATGCCTTCAGGCAGATAGCCTAGTACCAAACTATGAACTAATTTTTATAGGATTCACAATTCTTCTCAGGAATATGAACTGTAAGAATACAACCCAACAAATTACAGCACACTGGTTTATTCAGAGACGGCACTCCACAAAGTAAAACATAAACACTTTTATATCCACAAATACGTATTCGTCTATACAGACTTCCTCAGATGCATAGTGCATCTGAGGAAGTCTGTATAGATGAATACGTGCTGTTTTACTTTGTGGAGCGTTGTCTCTGAATAATCCATTGTGATGTAATTCGTTGGGCTGTCTGTGCTGTATTCTTACAGTTTATAGTCTTGTCAGGAATATGTTGTAAGCCATAAATTCTAGAGACATGGTTAAGTTAAAAGATAAATTAGTGCACAGAAAAAACATTCCTTTTCTGTTTGGTATTTTAGCCCCTAGGGGGTTAAATAATGAAATAGAGTGGAAAGTTTGGTTAATTGATCTTTTTTCCTGAGTAGTGGATTGTTAACACTGGATTTTAGCCCCTAGGGGGTTAAATAATGAAATAGAGTGGAAAGTTTGGTTAATTGATCTTTTTTCCTGAGTAGTGGATTGTTAACACTGGATCATTGAAACAGTGTGCTATAGTGGGTTTTATCATCGTTTTGAAATCTTCTTGTCAAGGCTCCCAGAGAGTGTTTAACAATGTTTTAACAGAATCTGGTGTCCAGTTACGAGTTTGTTGTTTTTTAGGAAATTGTGTAAAATATACATAGATAATGCTCACATTATCCATGACAGTGGTAATTTCACAACAGGAAAATTGTTTTGGGTCAGTGCTATAGATTTGTTACTGTGGTCAGTGTTGTGGAATTTATATTCACCAAAAATTGTCTTGTGCAGTAATTGGTAGCATATAGCTTACTAATATTCTGTTTCATTGTAAATGTGCATGGGGTTCAGAAGCAACGGTAAGGCAGCCATCTTTACTACAGAAAAAATAATCCAAGTACTCCAGTCTCGGGGAAAAATTTCCAAATACTCCAATCTCGGACCCTGTCAAATCCCTAAATGTTCTGAAGAAATTTCAACATCCTGTCCATGAATAATACTAATTCTAGCATTATCCAAATTTAGTCAACAAAATTTTGACAGCTACCTTCTTTGCTGTCCCTAAATGATTACTCCCCTAAAGCACTGTGCTGGCTAACCTGTATTCCAGTTCCAAACCTATCAGTCTCAGACTCTGTTACACTACTGAAGAAAATGAAGGTGCTGTCATACGGTTAAAAGTTGCCTTCCCTTCATTTCTTAAGAATACGAGTGACCAACCTTCTGTGCCTGCTTCCCTACTCTGTAGATATCCTTCAGTGATGGTACATTTGCCAGCCTGGAAAATAAATTGTCCAGGTTGTCGCTCTTTACAAATCTAAAGAACTACAGCAGCGTAAAAATGGTTGCATTATCTCCATCTTTTCTTCCATTTTCTAAATTACGTAAGAGTTATACCTGTACAGATCCATTGTGTTCCTCAGTCAGCATTGCCTTTTTAGTACTGCCCAGCATGGATTCTGGCCTAGAGCACAGTTGTTCAGTTGACCAAACTAATGTTCTTACTAATGAATAAATATGTTTGCAGTGATTGTTTAATGCTTCACTTCATCTAGTCGTTCGAAGGTAACTGTACACATAAGCAAGTTTGGCTCCATGGTATAGAGGGAGCTCTGATCACATGTTGGATGACCAGTGTATGATTATTGGCATGACAACTGATGTAGATGGACTTGGGAAAGGAGTGACATGGCTAAGCCTGCTTGCCTGTTCATGGTGGTAGGATTCAGGCAGATGTCTAGATACCAGGATCCCAGTAATGCCTCTCAGCTCGGCCTTGCCTTACTCCCCCACCCACCCCTCTTACTCTGCTATTATACTTCCCACATAACAGATTTCACTTGTGACTCTTATTCCCTAACTCTTCCCAAACAACCTTACTATTATCATAGAAACATTCATGTTTATTCACCTAATTTCCAACTTCCATTTAATATTTCAGCACCATTCCCATCTACCCCTCTCCCTCTTTTATACTACTTTGCACTATATTCATTCATTCATTCATAGTCACACCCCTCCCTAACAGTAATCTTTTCTGCATTTTATCTTCTCCTTTTCCCAAATAAACCCTCACTTCTTCCTGTTTTAACTACATCCTCATACTCTAGACTTTTAAAGCCCTATATTTCTTATATTCAGAGAAAATATTAGGAAATGATAGAAACGCAAAAATATGATACAAATAAAGAAAGACACTGGAGCAGAGTAAAGCTTGAAGTATTCCCTTTAATACACAGGTCCGGTACCTTGGCTGTTCGCCTTCAACGGATAACTAATCAAGAATGCAGCCATCTTAAATACGTTTCAAAAACCTTGAACCATTCTGTTAATTACATTTAATTACGTTCAGTTAATTTCAGTTTGCGTAATACAAAGGTTTTAAACTTAAAGTATTAACATTTCATATAAACTTTACTACCCTTAAATAACTATTTAACTAATATTTTAAATGATTACATTTTCAAATTATCAAAACTACACCTTTTACAAAATCATGCAAAACAGACAGAAACCTACATTGAAGCCAACATTGTGCAATAAATTAACTTTTCACTTAATACACTAAATTTGTTTCTAAATTAAGACTCCTGGGTGAGTGTCCTATAATTTAAAATGAACTTGCTTTCCAAATCTAACAACTTCCTAACTACATCACCACCCACCTCTTAACTATAGGTTGAGCAAGAACAGAATAGAACAAACCTGACATATTACCCCATGCACATTCAAAAAGTGTTCAGCAACTGGACTTTTCATATTCCCATTCCGAACATCCCTAAGATGTTCCAAAATCCTAGTTTTTACAGCCCTTTTAGTCTGCCCTGTGTGCAGTTTGATTTCAACACAATTGCAGCCAATAGCATGCACTACAGCACAAGAATGACAATTAAACTTCCCCTTACATACAAATTTCCTACCATTAATTAAAGCTCCTGAGATGTTCTTAACATGAGCACAAACTTTGCAATGGCCACAAGGAAACATACCAAATGATTCCTGTTGAACACCGCAATAGCCCATGTTCAGAAGCTCCTTCAAATTTGTGTGACATCCATATGAAAATCTAATATACCTAGGAAATGACTTTCCCACATGAGCATCCTCACACACTACATGCCAAGATTCCAAAATGATTTTCCTCATTTTTTCAGAGAACCCAGAGTGTTTGGAAACAAGAGTTCCCTATCCTCCTGATTACCCAAACTATTACAAGCATGTTTCCTTCTTCCACCACACAGAACATGTTTATTTTTTGAAACCTCACCTAAAGCCTTACTCAATAATTTCTCGTCATAACCTCTTAAACTCAACCTCTTTTTAGTATTCAAAAGAAATTTCATTTTCTATGCCTCATCAGAGGTTTTACGAGCTATGTGTTTGAATTTGCCCAGAGGTAAGGAATCAAGTAAATGAGGGGGGTGCATGCGTACTGCATGTAAGGGCAGCCACAGCAGGAATCTCTCTTAGGAGACATTCTTGGATGCGTCTTTGTAACTTCACGGAATCCTTTTTCTTCCTTCACCAACATCCCCTTTGATGGTTCAACTCTTTTTGGACCTCAGCTGAAAGACACCTTGACCAGGTGCAAGCTGGAAGGGAAAACCTTATCTGCTGTCGGAGTCGGTTTCTTCCTTTCTTTTAGTTCCTATCCCAAGGGTCATACAGGAGGGAAAATGTTCAGTAAATCCCAAAAAGGTTTCCCTCAGGCACAAAGTCAACCTTCCCCCAGGGGCAGAGGGAGAGGACATAATGGAAGACGCCACCCTCGCAGCAGAGGAGGTCCGCAACATAAGGGAGATCGTTCCTTCCATCGCCCCTGAAGGGTTACCTGACTGTCCGTCTCTAGAGGCAGTCGGGGGTCGTCTATCGCTGTACCCAAGCACCTGGCTAAACATTTCACAAGATCGTTGGGTACAGTCCATAATATCCAGAGGTTACCTGATTCCCTTTGTTTCCGATCCTCCAGTAAACCAGTCTCTTCCATACATGTCACCCATTCAACTTGACCATGCAACATCAGAGGTCATCTCATTGCTGTAAAAAAGTCATTCAAGAAGTCCCCACAGAGCAAATAGGATCCGGAACTTACAATTCGTTTTAGTTCCAAAAAAGAGAGGAGACTGGAGATCAATTCTAGATTTCAGCAGACTCGACAAGTTAGTAAAGAAATCAAAGTTCCGAATGATCACTCTGCAGTCGATATATTTCCCTTTTATCGGGAAAGAATTGGATGTGCTCAGTAGATCTTCAGGATGCATACTACCACATCAAAATGGTCAGGCGCACCAGAAGACACTTATGCTTTCGGTTGGGAGTCGGTCATTTTCAGTTTCGAACACTGCCCTTTGGCCTCACTACAGCCCCCAGAGTAATCACCAAATGCATGGCAGTGGTAACGGTTCACCTGAGACGTCAAGGATTCTAGGTGTTTCCGTACCTAGACTGGCTCCTCACTGCTACCACCAAGCATCAACTGCTCAGAACCGGGGACTAGGCTCTATCCTTGTGCACAAGATTAGCCATCACAGTAAACCTAAAATCAACCTTGTCTCCATCGCAGCACATTGTATTCTTAGGCTCAGAAATAGACTCAACCACCATGTCAGCAAGACTAACATCAGAAAGAGTAGAATCATTGCACAACCAAGTCAGATCTTTGCTAAACAGTAACAAAGTTCAGGCCAGGGTAGTCCAAGTCCTAAGGACTATGGCTTCCTCCATTCTATTAGTTCCTTTGGCCCGTCTGCACGAGAGTACTTCAGTGGCGATTTGCCCAATGGTCAATGCAGGATCTTCCCCTGTCTCATCAGATTCTCATCACAAACCCCTTCAAGAAGGATCTGACATGGTAGTTGCCTACGGATCAACTCCTCTTAGGTCGTCCACTTGTTCCTCCTCAAGAAAATGCAGTTGTGACCATGGACGCCTCCCAGATAGGGTGGGGGGGCATAATCTGGGAATGAGAGTCCAAGGTACTTGGCGGAACCACGAGAACCACTTGCACATCAATGTTCTGGAGATGAGAGCGGTGCTATATGATTTGCAAGCACTTCACAGCTCTCTTCCCACCGGGACAATTGCGATTCAGTCAGACAACATATCTGTCATGTGGTACATTAACAAGCAAGGGGGAACCAAATCTTATCCGCTTTGCTGAGAGGCCTAAAGAGTTTGGAAATGGGCGATGGACAAACACTTTCTGGCAGCAACGCACATCCCGGGGAAGTCCAATGTGATAGCAGACAAACTCAGTAGAGCAATTCTCATGCCTCATGAGTGGTCCCTGAATGCAGAAGTTGCAAAAGAGATCTTTCACAGATGGGGCCATTTGCCACACACCTGAACACCAAATGCAGCAGCTACTTTGCCCTAATTCCCCATTCGGGGATGTCACCCAGGGATGCTCTAGTCCACGATTGGACCTAGGACTCCTCTATGCCTTCCCACCTTTTCATCTCATTCCAAATGTAATACATAAAGCAAAACAGTTGAGGAGTACCCTAATCCTCATTGCTCCTTACTGGCCTCAAGTCTGGTTTCCCTTCCTGTGGCCCTACCTCTTGGAGGAACCATGGATCTTGGAACCATCTCCAGACCTCCTGATTCATCAGTCGGGGCAGTTCCATCCTACCATCCACACCCTAAAATTGGCAGCATGGCTGCTCCAGTTCCACGAATAGCCAGGTACGTTTCCCTCTCACGTTCAGTCAAACACATTCTGATTTCTTCCCACAAGCCTTCCACTAGGAAGTTATACTCCAGCAAATGGAAAAGGTTCTCTATTTGGGCTGTTTAAACCAAGGCTTAGATCCCTATACAGCTCCTATAGAATCTGTTTTGTCCTTCCTTGCATCCATCTTTCATGAAGGAGCTGGGTGCCATCTCTAATTACTATTTTGGCTACATGGGAAATCCCATCATGTCCCATTCTTTGTGCAAAACCTTTTTGAAGGGAGTTCTCCTTCTCAGGCCTGGCCACCAGAATCATGGGACCTAAACTTAGTTCTCACATCCTTAATTTCTCCCCCCTTTGAGCCCTCTTCTTCATCTGATCTGAAATTATTATCTTGGAAAACACTATTCTAAGTAGCCATAACCTCTGCTAGGAGAGTCTCAGAATTGCAAACTCTTACTATTCGACCTCCTTACATTGTTTTCCACAAGGATAGTCTCTCACTTAGGACTAACCCACCCTTTCTTCCCAAGGTATGTTCAGAACATAATCTTAACACTACTATTGAGCTACCAGTGTTTTTTCCAAATCATTCTAATAAATCTGAATACAGGCTACACCAGTTGGACGTCGACAGAATTCTCAGGTTTTACCTACACAGGACTAAAGAACTTAGAAAATCAGATCAATTATTTGTTTCCTTTTCGGACAAAAATAAAGGCTTGCCTGTTTCTAAGGTTACCCTTTCAAAATGGCTTTCAGATTGCATTTCCTTTGCTTATCAAACTGCTGGCAAACAGTTACCCAACAAAGTAAAAGCCACTCTACAAGGACAGTATCAACTTCATGTGCCTTTAGATCTAGGCTCCCAATTGATACTATTTGTGCAGCAGCTACTTGGGCAAGACCAGATAACCTTTGTCACTCATTACAAATTGGATTTGGCCTCCCGGGACAGGTTATCCTTTGGCTCCACTGTGCTGAAGAGTCTCTTCGCTTGAGCTACCTGGGATAGAGGTGCTAGGGATGCTGCCCCATCCAGCAAGAATTACAGCGAGATAGGACTACATAACATAAAGAAATTTTGTACTTACCATAACAGTCCATGTTTGTAGTCCATCTTGCCTACATTCTTGCTTCCCTCCCTTCTGCCCCCTTCCTGTTTCTGGAGGATCTGGTAGACTATACTTATGGTGTCTGACCAGGTTGTAGTGGTTGTTCACCTGGCATAGATAATGTTACACAATGTTTTGTCTGTATGTGCACAGTTATTGATAGTTTCATAACTATTAGGTACTTATTGCTTTCTTGCAAACAAGATCTGGGGAATTGCCGTGAGGCACCATGGGATAGAGGTTAGCCTTAAGCTAGTAAAAGCTCTCGAGTTATAGTATCGGCTGAGTCGAAGCCGAATATCTGCTCCAAACCCATCCAGCAAGAATGTAGGTGAGATGGACTACAAACATGGTAAGTACATAACTTCTTTTTTTGTCTTGTTTGGGTTGAGAGCAAGATGGTGGCTTGACATCCAGTTTTCAGTGGATATAAAGGCTTGTTGGGTTAGTAGTTGTAGCTCAGAAGGGGTTTTAGCAGTGCAGATGATTGTAGAGTCATCTGCATATTGGATTATAATGCTATGAGTGAGGGAGCTATGGAAGTCATTTATAAATATATTGAACAACAGGGGGACCAGTATGGAACCTTGGGGTGCACCTGTAGTGATGTTGAAGTGAGAAAAGGATTGTTGCCATTTTGTTGATTGATATCTGTCAGAGAGAGAGTTTGAGAACTAGTTTAGTGTTGGAGGGGAGACACCTAGGTTGTTGAGTTTAGAGAGCAGAAGGAGGTGAGATGTGGTGTTTAAGGCTTTTGAAAGGTCAAGAAAGAGTGTAGGCGATTTGATTGGTATCACGTGCTCGATTTACAGTATCCAAAAAAGAAATGAGCTGTGTTTGTGCTATGGCCCGGCCTAAAGCCATGTTGGATTGGGGAGAGAAGCTGGTTATTAAATAAGTGGTTAAGGAGTTGAGTATGCACACATTTCTCTAATATTTCAGAAATGGGAGATAGGATAGTGATGGGCCGGAAGTTGGAGATATCTGAATTTTTGCTGCCTTTATGGAGAGGAAGAATGTATGCTTTCTTCCAGATATGTGGGACATAGGATTCTTGAATGGATCTATTAATAAGTATGCTAATGGGGTAGGCAACAGAGCTTGCAGATAGTTTTAAGAATTCAGAGGGTAGGTTATTAGGAGGATTGGTGCAAGGTTTTAGTTTTAGAAGGAGTTTCATTATGGTGCATGTGGGAACAGGAGAGAATGAAAAATTAGGTAGAGGAGGAAGGACCTAAATCGGTGGGCGGTGAGTTAGTGTTTGTAGGAGGAAAGGTGATGGTCAGCATAGTTATGGTTTCAATGAAGTACGAGTTAGAGAGAGGCTATATCGGAAGGTGTTTTATCAGGGTGTGGGCAAGGATTGGTGTTAGAGCCGGGGTGAATTAGGGAATTGATTGCTCCGCATAATTTCTGAGGATTTAGTCTGTGCTGGTCCTGAAGTCTATGGAAGTCTTCTTTTTTGTTTTTAGTGACCTGTTTTTTGGCCTGATTACGTAGTTTATAGTTGGACATTGCCTGTTCGATTCTCAGAGCGTCTTCTGTGTGGCGACATGCGTGAATGGGCGTTCCTTCGTTGAAGGTTGTGCGTTAGGCCCGGCAAGCCAGCACGTAAAAATCTACTGCCAGTCATTAGCGGAACGGAGTTCCGCTGTGGTGACCCCTAACCGGGGAAAAAGCCAAAAGAAGAAGAATGTAGTGCAAGATCAGCTGGGTTATGCTTTTGCCAGGCTTTCCAAGCCTTGTCTCTAGTAGACATGATTTGCTTGGTAGATTTGGTAAGCCATGTGTCATGATTAGACTTGACTCTTTTTAGTCGGGAGGGGCTACCCTGTCTAGGATGTTGAGAAATGTTGAATTGAAGGATTCTACTGCCTCATCGAGGGGGGATGGTTCTTAAAGTTGCCCAGTTGGTATGTTGTAAAATTTCATTTAGGGTGTCTGGTGAGAAGTGGGATAGGTCTCTGGTTTGTTTTAGTTGGTGGTTATTTATAGGTGAGGTAGTTTTACGTATAGCGAAGGCTGGTAAGTGGTCACTAATGCTGTTTGATAAAGTTCCAGAGGAGGCGATCTTTTTGGGGTCAGATACTAGGATCCAATCTAAGGTTGAGCCTTGGTTCTTTTTACTATTGGGCCTAGTAATATCGGTGATTAGCTGTGTGTATTTAAATAAGTTTGATGCTAGTTTGGGGGTTATTGTTGGTGATATCTAACCAATTTAATGTTAACATCCCCTAGAATGATTGTTTAATTTTGGATATTTTGCATGACCAGGCGAGAATTTCTTCTAGTATTAGAATGTTGTCTCCTGGAGGAATGTACAACACTGTAATACAAAAGGTTTTATAGTTATTTAGCTTTAGGTAGGATACTATACAAGTTCTGCTGTGGAGAACTGTGGAATAGTTTTATTGAAAGGAACTATGGTGTAGGTACTTGGGTATATTAGAGCGATGCCTCCACCTTTTCTATGTGGCCTGTCCTATCTATGGCATGCATAGTTTGGGGGTGGGAATTCAGTGCTGTTGATATATGGTTTAAGCCAGGTCTCAGTTATGGCAGTGAAGTCAGGCCTGCTTTGACGTAACCATGCATGGAAATGGGGGGGGGGGTGTTTTTGATGCTTTGTAGATTGTTGGTAGTAAAATTCATGGATTTTTTTTTTTGGTGTGGGTTGGTTGTGAGGGGCAGATTGCGGGCCCGGGTTTGGGTGTATGTCACCACATTTTATTAAGTTAGAATGGATAGCCTGGTTTGTAGAGAGAAGTTGTTTTTTGATTTTGTGATAGTAGTTTAGTTTGGAGGCAGTGTATTGGTGTTTATGTAGATGCAGGATTTTTACTCTAGCATGTAGAATTATGTCCGAGGTATATAAGGTAGAGCCTATTTTGGAATAGCTTGGGAGAGACTGAAAAAGTGTGAATGTTGGTTTGAAAGGTATATGAGTGGTATGGCTGGATGTAAGGTGGAAGAATACATAGAGCTGTAGGGAGATAGTAAGGATAAAGATGTTAGAAACATTGTGCTAGGGTGGTATTGATGAGGAGATAGAGAGAATAGAGGTGTGGAAGCTGTAGAAGTGGGAATGGGTGAGACAGTTAGAGGTTTTGATTGAAGGGGTGGGGTCTGGTTGGGTGGAGTTGGGAGAGCCAATTGGAGGTTTTGATTGAAGGGGGTGGCGTTGGGTATAAGTTCAATGAGTGGGGGTGGGTGGGAATGGGGGTAGGGGAGCAGAGTGAGCCCGAGTGTAGCAGGTTAGGCTGAGAACGGTAGGATCCCGATTGTGCAAAAAATTATCTCTAAGCTTTAAAACTAAAGCAGGGCTGAGAGATTTCTTTTCCGTTCTTTTTGCAGTAATTTGTGGATGTATTTGAACCTTTGGAGGCTCAAGAGAGCATAGTAAGGTAGGGAATTGAAGTTTCTATGGACATGGATTGATAAGCTGAGGAAATTTAAGTAGGGGATGGCTGGCAGGATGCGAGCTGGTAAGCTGTGCTTGCCACTAGTCATTTAAGTGGAACATATGTGTTAAAAAAAGGTTAGTCACTGCTACCTAAGGTTAGAACAGTTGGATGCTGTACACTGGATGCATACACTTTTAAAAGTAGAGCTGGAATAAAGTTATATGCAGGGCACTCTTTTTCTTTCTTTCTTTCTTTCTTGGAGGAAAATTAGTGTGGTGTTGGCCAGGTAGGGCTGTATCTTCAGACTTTGGGAGCACTAGTGTAGAGTGGAGACTGTAATTAAAAGAGAAGAGAGAAATATTGATATTGGAAAAAATAGCACTGCAGGGGGTTTTAGGAAAAACAATTCAGAGGGAAATAAGTGGAAAGGTAAGCAGGAGATGCAGGTAAAGTATGCAGTTAAAAACGAACTACTATAAAGTTTTGTAAGAGTAGCAAACACAAACAACATAATGCCTTCCAGTGTCAGGTTCATAAAAACAACAACTAGCATTGCTGCATAACATCAAAAGTAGGCATGGAACATGGGGAGCAGTAAAATATCACTACAACATACTGCGTACTTACTACCATATTCCTTCTACTAGACGGAGCAAGAAGATGTTTGCATGCAGTATGTTTTAAATGTGGTTCTAGCACTGTAGTAAAACGGGAATGGATTTAGACAAAACCCAGAGCAATTACAAGGGTATTCAGTAAGAGAAGCAGTCTAGCTGAGCAGAATAAGGACAGTTAAGCAAACGCCAGCTAGGCTGCAGCAACAGGGTCAGTTTAGTGTATAATACTGGGGGCTGTACTGCAATTTGTGTAACATTGCTACAATTGCCTGTGTACTGACTACAGATTGTCCCAGGCTTGGAGGGAGCAAAAAACAGCATTTGAACACAGTGTTAAGCTGTCTGGAGGGAGGAAACTGCGTTTAATCAAAGATTTGAACCATAGGCAGATCTCTCGCTTATGTTGCCATTTCAGTAGAGCCCTAGTAGCTGTGCAATTGCCTTTACATATGTCTAGGCTGCCTTATCAGCAAAATATTGCATGAAAACAAATTGTGTCCTCAGTGTATCAAAGAACACAAAACGATAGGCAAAGTATCCTCCATGAAGTATCATCCTATGATAACATAACCTATATTAATAACTTATGTGGACCGCATAGCTTTATCGGTCACCTGGGGTGTCTTAGTAGAGGGGAATGGGAATACTTATTTAAAAATGGTGCTGAATGCCATCTACCATAGATTAAGTCTTCGGCGGAAACCTATTGGGTGGGGGCAGGGGTTTGATTAGGTCGAGAACGGTAGGATCCAGATTTTACAATTCCGTAATTGGAATTGTACTTGTGTCTGACAGTTGGTGTCACTGTAGTGGTCAGAGATGACAGTTTAAAATACAGAAAGAAAATAAGTAAAGAAATAATTACTTTCCTGAAATTAAATAATTATAAACAAATATGTACTACTGTCCTCCTCCTGGTGACTCCAGCTATACCATAAAATATCCTACATTGGATATCCATAACAATTCCACAAGAAAAAATACTACTAGATGATGTGAATGTTAGTTGGTTGGACATAAACTCTTAACTCCCCTACACCTAGCATGAACTTGTATGGTTTCACTCAACTAATTAATAGCCCCACACATTGTAGCAAGATCATGTTAGGCAGGAACCTATTGTCAGACCCAATCAAGTATACCACCACAGGTACGGTGTCTGACTGTCTTAGTGATAATCTCCCAATATGTACATATGTACAACCAGACATATCTCACACATCAACTTAGGAAGCATGTTTGTAAAACAACGTGCAACCTTTCTGATTTTAACCAAGAAATGTTCATTACTACTGTGTCATCTGTTAACTGGAACTTCTTAACCCCCCCCCCCCCCCCGATGATGGTGTAAATGAATTCAATACATCTTTCTTGAATATCCTAAATAGCCTTGCACCTCCTAGAATGAAAAGATTGCAAGCAAATAATGCAATTTGGACTATCCAAAAAGAGTAAAATGTTAATACAGGGTAGAGAAAAAACATGGAAACACTGGCAAAAATATAAAATGCCACACTATCTTGAAATCTTCAGAATGCTTTCCAGTCTTACTAAAAACTATACTATCATAACCATCAGAATAATAGAGCATGCAACCCTAAAATAATTTGGAAACCCATTAAAGAAATCTTGCATCCCGGCAAAAAAATTCAGCCCTAACCCCTCTCCCAATAACTCATCCTTTTAAACCACAGTGCAGTTCGACTGTTATTTTATAGATAGTATAGCATATGTAACCTCTCTAACCAATGATTCTTTAGCATCTAATCCTAACCCTGCCCAACAGCCACATATCACCACAC
This sequence comes from Protopterus annectens, assembly GCF_019279795.1. Lineage (NCBI taxonomy): Eukaryota > Metazoa > Chordata > Ceratodontiformes > Protopteridae > Protopterus > Protopterus annectens. The sequence continues at coordinate 1,229,723,293 of NC_056744.1, forward strand.
CTGCTTTCACCTTCAAACCTGCACCCACATTCTTTGTAAAACTATTCTTAAGCAGACTCGAGCCTTGCTCTACCTCAGGCAATGACCTTCAAATGAGTACCTTTAAAATAGCAGCTGATAGCAATGCCTGTCCTGTCTCAATCTCTATAAATATGTCAGTCCAGGAATCCCCTGTTCCCTCTCTGTCTGGAGAAAGTCACACATTATCCTTTTACACAGTAGAGGAAATTCAACAGACATTACTAAGTTTAGACCTATAGTAATCTTATCACACCTCTCCAAAATAGTTAAACAATATATTTAAAAACAATTGCTAAACTGTTTCTTGCAGGAAGAACTATTCCCCACACAACATGGCTTCTGTCCTTCCCATAGTACTAACACTGCATTTCTGACCTATATAGATACTCTCAATAAATCTAGAGATAATGGCAAACTAGACGTGTCTAAAACCTTTAATAGAGTTTGTCACAGCAAACGTGTACTTCAAATGTCTACATTAGGGCTTTCTCAGCCTACCCTTCTATGGTTCAAAAGCCACCTGTTCAGTAGGTATCAGTCAGTGAAATGGCACTCAACCCTCACTTCATACCTCCCAGACACCACTGGTGTACTGCAGGGCTCTACTTTGGTCCCCTGTTCTTTAACATTCTCAGCAACACCCATTACACATCCATACAACAGGCCTCCCTAATACTGTATGCAGATGACTTACACTCATTTTCACATCTGCAACATGGTAAACCTCCAAAAACTTACTCAGCAAGCTTTAACAGCCTTGGAATCTTGGCTTTGTAACTCACAGCTCATGCTCAACCTTTACAAAAACTACTACTTTTTTCTCTAAATCCTTCTTTCATGAAAAAATAAACAACAAAATTTAAGGTACTCATTTTTTTTTTCAAAAAAAAAAAAGTACTCTTTCTTGATAAGTCATTTCTCATAGCAAATTATTAGGGATGATCATCTTAAATTCAACCTGCGTATACTATACAAAATTGCATAAGAAAAACTCATCAAAAACTAAGAATGCTTTATTGAACCAAATCACTTTCTCCCTAACACAACTAAAGCTACACTTGTCACTACTTATCTCCTCCCCACATTTCTTTATGGTACTCCCATCCTTGTTAACTTTCAGGCATCACAAAAGTCAAAACCTGAACAATGCTATAACAGTCAGTAAATCTGCAGCAAATAACCTCTTTCAGAACTCACCAATGTAGAGCACTACAAAGCCAAAATTGGTTAGAACGACCCCATCAACTAACACATGCATAGGTTCTTAACACCTACAAAATTATTTAGAGTCCATCTGCTTGTCCACTACTAAGTAACCTTCTACACAACTATGTTCCCAGTTGGTCTTTATAATCCATTAGCCAAAAATTCCTGTTTGTCACCAAGCCTATCAGATTTGTTGGGCATTGCCTGTTTCCATGCTGTCTCTGTCCATCAGGTTAGTACCTTTCCTGCCATCCTTCCAAACCATTCATAAAAAACTTCCTAGCCAAAAGCAGGATCTGTTCTTGCTCTGCACCAAGATAAACTATACCCCTATGTGTGAACAAGTACCTATTCATACTTTACACCTCCTTACTCTCCCTTCTCCACTTACTTCCTTATGTCAATCAATTTCTGTCCCCTGGTTTTCTCTCTGAATATACCATAAGCCTACTCTTCTCTCATTTCATATTATAATTCCTGTTTGTATTACACTAACATACCTTTAATTTCTCTTTAATATGACTACAAATTCTCTAAATATTAAATCAGTCATATAACTTGTATGTATTTTTACACATTGTTTTCATATTATGTCTAATTTGGTATAATTGGAGTATGCATGTCCTCACTGTGGTCATGTGGGTTTCCTCCGGGTGCTCCAGTTTCCTCCAGCATTCCAAAGACATGAAGTAAGTGGATTGTACACTCTAAATTGGCCGTAGGTTAGTGTGTGTGCACGAGTGAGTGGTGCGAATGATTTACTGTGGCAGGGCTAGCCACCTGACGGTGTAAACATTGGCTCGAGATGATTGTCACTGTGGAAGTGACACCTCAACTCCATGTGCAAAATGGGAAAAGGGGTTGAGGATAGATGGTCTAATTTGGTATAATTATTTAAAATGTAGATGTATTTGTATTATTTTTGAAGATTGTAATGTTATTATTTTTAAAATGTTTGTAATACTTTGGAGCTTTTATCCCTGGGCTTCCTTTGAAAATGGGCTGCTATCCAGTCGGACTTTCCTGGTAAACAACTGTCAATAAATTAATTAATTAATTAAATCTCTAGTTGTACGCTGTTAATTATCAATAAGCTTCTAGCTTACAAGGTGGATTGTTGAAGGGTACACTCTTACACCCTCATACTCATTGTGTCCCTTCCCTTGACCATCTGTAGGGATGTGCACATAGGGTTGGGTTTGGCTGCAAAAAGTAAAAATCCCTGATGGCTGGCTGGAAGACTATGCTTTTTGATCATAGTGACCAACAGTCAGCATGCAGTGGAGGTTATAAGTAAATAAAACTGTAATAAAGTGCACTTAAATATAAGTGCAACCTTATAATATTTAGTTGAAATAATTTTTTAATCTGCATGAAGATAGTAGGTTATACTTAGTAAGGGACAGGAAAGGAAATGCGACCTTGTGAACAGAGTGGGGTGGAATTGCCTTCAACACCTCACCCAAGGCTTTAAATTTAGTGAGATATACAGTGGATATAAAAAGTATACACACCCCTGTTAAAATGCCAAGTTTTTTGTGATATAAAAATGAGACCAAAATAAATAATTTAAAAACTTTTCCCACCTTTAATGTGACCTATAACTTGTACAATTCAATTGAAAAACAAATAAATCTGTTAGGAGAAAAAAATGTAAAAAATAAAAAACGTACAATAAGCTGGTTGCATAAGTGTGCACACCCTTAAAGTAATACTTTGTTGAAGCACCTTAATTACAGCATTCAGTCTTCTTGGGTACACATATGCCATCAATTAAAGATACTCTGATTAACCCCAAATAATGTTTAGTTGCCCTAGTAGGGTTTTCTTGACATTTACTCAGTTGCCTGCTGCAGCAAAAGCCATGGTTCGCAGAGTTTTTGCAAAACATCAAAGGGATCTCATTGTTGAAAGCTATCCCATCAGGAGAAGGGTACAATAAAATTTCCACAACATTGGATATACCATGGAACATAGTGAGGACAGTCATGAAAAAGTAGAGAAATTATGGGACAGCAGTGACGTTGGAAAGAACTGGACGTCCCTCCAAAATTAATGAAAAGACCAGACAAAAACTGGTCAGGGAGGCTGCCAAGAGACCTACAGCTGCACTGAAGGAGCTGCTGGAATTTCTGGCAAGTACTGCTTGTGTACTACATGTGACAGCAGTCTCCCATATTTTCCATATGTCTGGACTTTGGGGTAGGGTTGCAAGACGGAAGCCTTTTTTTTTTAACACAGAAAAGCATCCAGGCCTTGCTATAATTTGCAAAACAATACATCAAGTCTACCAAAAGCATGTGGGAAAATGTGTTATGGTCTGATGAGACCAGTGTTGAACTTTTTGGCCACAATTCCAAAAGGTACGTTTGGTGCAAAAACAACACTTCCCATCACCAAAAGAACACCATTCCCACAGTGAAGCATGGTGGTGGCAGTATCATGATTTGGGGTTACTTTTCTTCAGTTGGAACTGGGGCTTTAGTCAAGCTGGAGGGAACAATGCACAGTTCCAAATACCAGTCACTTTTGGCCCAAAACCTTTAGGCATCTGCTAGAAAACTGGAGATGAATAGGAATTTCACCTATCAACACAACGGCCCCCAAGAATACATTCAACTCAACAAAAGAATGGCTTCACCAAGAAGAAAATTAAAGTTTTGGAATGGCCCAGCCCTAAATCCAATATTAAATCTGTGAGGTGACCAGAAGAGGACTGTGCACAAGAGATGCCCTCGAAATGTGACAGATTTGTAGCGCTTTTGCAAGAAAGAATGGGCAAATATTGCCAAGTCAAGATGTGTCATGTCATGCTGATAGACTCCTACCCAAGGACTGAATGCTGTTATTAAATCAAAAGGTGCTTCAATAAAGTGGTAGTTTAAGGTGTGCACACTTAAGCAGCCAGCTTATTGTACATTTTTTATTTTTTATATTTTTCCCCTAACGTGTTTGTTTTTCAATTGCATTGTACAGGTTATAGGTCACATTAAAGGTGGGAAGAGTTTTAAAATGATTTATTGTGGTGTCCTTTTTTTCTACATCACAAAACTTGGCATTTTAACATGGGTGTGTACACTTTTTATATCCACTTTATGTATGTATGTATGTATATGAGCAGTCTTGCATCAGCAAGACTCTGTAAATGTACTATATCGCTTTTTTTGGATTTCACATTCTGGGGGGAAGGGTTCTCGTGTCTTAGTTGATGCAGCATTAGTTGTCAAATGGGCAGTTATATGTTAGGTTTAGTCTACTCCACTGTCAGCCTTAGGACATGCTGCAGGGCAGTTGTATATTAGGTTTGGTCTACGCCAATCTCAGCCTTTGAACATGCTGCAGACCCGTGAACTCTGCAGATCACTTAATATACAGATGAAGCTTCCTGCTAGTTATGTGCCCAAAGATGTACATGTTGAAGATGAACTGCAGACAGGCCTGTCCTCCTTGGAAGAATGGGTCATGCAAAACTCTCCTGCTCATTAACACTCCGACAACCCAACAAACTCTGCAACTATCCTCCCACAGAATGGTGAGATTATACCTCAAACTGATTGTCAGGTTCGTTGGTGCACTTTTGTATAAACTTTTACAGTGTGCAATTGAAGTTGCCAAAAAGACATAAACAACAAGATAACTGGCTGAGCTATAAAAATGGCTATCTAATCCTAGAACTTTCAGTGGGCCTGGCAAAAAAAAGGATATTGATTTAACTATCCTGACACTATATCGAGCAGAAAAGGTAGAGAATAGAAAGCAATAAATAATTGTATGCCTGGTGTGCAGGAAGATAAATAAAAATATTGAGGGAACAAGAACAAAAATCCTGCAATTTTTTTGCAAGGAAAGCAGAAGATACATTCCTGAAAAACGATGCAAGTCCGCAACCTAAGCTGGCAGCCTGAAGGAAGACATTTTTAAAAGAACAACATGACTGAAATATGCAGAAGATCCTCTAGCTACCTGTTTTGAAAAAAAAAAGAAGCTGAGAGTCTTTAAAACAAGTTGGGTAATCTGAAAATGAGTAGTGACAGCTTGTATCTTACTGGAGTGCAAAAATCAATTCTAGGGGAAAGTCTCAAGGAATCTATGAAAATAAATTTTTTGGTGTACTACCCCCAAGTATCTTGATACATAAGCTACATAGTGGTGGCAGAAAATAGCTGGGGATGTGGCACACAGCAAGGTGTTATGACAAACCAAACTCTAGTCAATCACAGCAGCAGCAAGTGGAAAAGCTGTATTAAAGAGTGGAACAAGGATTCAAGTTGTGTCAAATTAGTAAGTGCACTTTTTATAAAAGAAGGCAAGCCTATTACAGAGCAAGAGATGAACTCAAAAACCTGATCTACTTTTGCATGCTGAAATGCCCTGATATTCTTAGTAAGAAGGCATTGCCCTGATATTTTTGGTAAGAAGGCATTGTATGTTGTATACCTTTAGATGCCCTGGGGAGCTCAAGTTTCTGTAATGGGAGTATGTGGCAGACACACTTTAACCAAGACAGAAAGGTGGGTCCACCTGGCATTCCATGGGTCTATATAGCAATAACCCACGCCTGGGTGTGGGTAATGCTAAATTTACCCACGGTTGGCGTGGTTTGGTCCCGGGAGCCCGAGGACCAAACAAAGCCAACCGTGGGTAATTTAGCATTACCCACACCCAGGCGTGGTTATTATTATATGACATTATTTAAGAAAAGAAACTATTACTTTTCTTAAATAATGGCATAGTATAATGCCTGTTTACTGCCCTTCCGCAGATGTCTGGCATCCGCAGTTCTGATGTACTGCGCACCTCGCAGTACATCAGAGCTTGAGCAAACGGAGAAAGCAAGATCTCCGTTGCTTTTTCGCTATGTTAAATGAGTTGAACATAGCGAGACAGTTTTAAAATAAGCAACGGAGATGTCCGTTGCTTATTTTAAAACTGTCTCGCTATGTTAAACTCATTTAACATAGCGAAACACTAAAAAAAAAGCAATGGAGATCTTGCTTTCTCCGTTGTTTTAAACACTGTTCGCTATGTTAAATAGGTTTAACATAGCGAGACAGCTTTAAAATAAGCAACGGAGATCTCCGTTGGTTATTTTAAAGCTGTCTCACTATGTTAAACCCATTTAACATAGCGAGACAGTGTTTTTAAAAAACGAGTTATACTAATAACTCGATTTACAACGGGCACGCTGGCCAATCAGCGTGCACGTTTTGGGGGGGGGGGGGTCATGGTATAATACCCAATCCACAACATAAGGATGTGTCTGAGTTCAGTTATCTGCAGCTGAACACAAGGATATGAGCAATGCGAGACACCAATTCAGGTGACTTACAAATAGATGTAAAATTAGGAGTCCACCTTGAGGAAGACAGAGAAAGGACATGTAACCTCAGTGTTTATAGACTAAAATCGAGTACACACACACAAGAAAAAAAGAAAGAACCAAGAATTCACAGTAACATTTTGGGAATCCTTAGTCCTTTCATTTTTTTTCAGTAAGGTCATTTTAGTTTTGATGTTTATTAATCACTGATCACTTCAGTTCTTTTAGTAATATATTCTTAATTCATAACTTGAACCTGAAGAAAAGAGCATGTCTGTGAGAAGGTAAGAAGGAACTCTACAAAGACAACGCATATATGGGCAGAAAAAAGAATAAAATGCAAGAAGAAAATTAAGTACATCAGGGAAGGGAAATGAGCAGAAGCAGGTACAGAGTTAAAGCAATAAGCAGAACTTTTGGAATAGTTGGCTGCAGCGTGAGCAGGGCTTGCATTGGTGAAATTGCTTTAGAAAAACAAAAAAAACATTCTCCCAGAACAGGTGACAGAATAAACCTAGATTTCAGACAAACTGGAAAAGGTGGCTACATAAATCCTAAAAGAGGTGGATGGGAGACGAGCACTGTAAGTGAGGTCCGTACTGCTGGTAAACATTTGATTAATTATAATCCTTCTCTTTCCGACTAGGATGTGAATATGAAGTATGAGAAAATAGGTATGCTTCTGCAGCTTATATTTTCAGAATTTTGAATTGTCAGACTCGTATGTTAGTTTATTCTGACTAATTGTGAAAGTATGAAGAATGTGTGTGCAGTTTCTTCTTGTGAGGAACATCTGCTATAATTCAGTTTCTTCCATTGTACACATCACTACTTGTTTACAGTGTGTACGTAACTCAGTTGATGCTTCTTCCAGGGCTATGGTTATCTGCACTGTTTTGAGGAGGTTTGTCTGGCTGTATTCTCAGAACCACCCAGATGATGTAAAAATGCTCTGTTTGATAGAGATTTTGTTTTGGTTCCTGTGCTGCAGAGGTTTGAAAAAAGTGTGATGAAAGGAATAAATTGACACAAAGAATCTTTTAAGATTTTTCAGTCCTGTTTTTCCAAATTTTCTAGGAATTCTCTAACCCCTCATCCAGCTTTGCAAAAAAAACAAAATTAAAATTAAACTGTTTCATTGAAATACAAGTAAATAGACATTTAAGAATAAATGGCGGGGGGGGGGGTCCAAAAAGAACTAATAGCAAAGATAGTTCAGTAAGGCAGAATGACTGTTTAAGGGAACTTGTCCACCCCTCCCACCCTGGTAGTCCCTTTTCCCTTCCAGAGAGTGTGAATCTCCACTTTTCTCTTTGGCAACGTATAGATTCAGACAAATGTGTTCTGAAGATTATCCATCAGGGCCACAGATGGCAGTGGGAGGAAGCACCTTATTTTCAAGGTGTAATTCCTTCTCTACCAAATCGGACTCCTTTTTTTCATTTGTCTGCAACCTGTGGGTCTTGGATCCGATATCTGATCCGAGCCGGCAACTTGTTTCATAGCTAATGGATCCGAGCTCCTAGCTCCTCCCCTCACCCATAATCCCCTGCCAACCCTCCATGACCCCAGATCTAGTTTGCCGCGCTTGTGGATGGCTGGATTCCTTGAGCTCTTAGTTAAGTCTGTTTTTCTGTCCAATTTCTCTACCTTAATTTAAAAAAGTGTGTAAGAGTTAGGTTCCCTGTAGTATTAAATTTGTTTTACTTAGTTTTTTCCCTCCCTTCGCTGGTCGTTAGTGAGTGTGTGTGTGTGTGTTGTGTTTTTGGGGCCTGTGTGTTTGTGTAGCACTCCCTTTTTTCTTTAAAGTATGGCTGAGGCCCCAAAAGCCATTTTTTCTAAATGTACCGAGTGTTGCCATAAGCTCTCCCCGGCTGATGGCCACACTCTGTGCGTTCGGTGCCTTGGGGTTGAACACCTCACCTCAGGCTGTACCATTTGTGCAGCATTCAACCCCAGGGCACTGAAACAGCGGAGGTCGAAGCTGGTCCTGGCGAGACTTTTGCCCCCGGACTCTGCTCCGGCCTCTGCTGCTCCCATGGCACTACCACAGGCTGTGGTTGTTGCCACTCCTGCCCCCCTTCCTTCGGCCGGGACTCAAACTCCCGCTAAAGTGCCGGAGGACAGGGAGGCTAGGAGGGAGAAACGGAGGGAGAAGCACCACAAGCGGCGGGCCGAGACCTCCGCTTCGGCCCCGCCAGCTAAGCGGGCTTCTCCCTCCACTGCTTCTAGGTCTCCTCCTCCTCTGCTCCGATCTCCTTGTTTCTCCCCAGGGCCCGAGGAGGAGGAGGCCCGATCTCCATCGAGGTCATCAAGGCGGCATTCCAGGCCTGCCTCGGTGGCCTCTTCGAGATCAACATTCAGCATGTCTGATGCAGACTTGGACCGGATGATGCGAAGATTCATCCAGGCCCAGCTGCAGATGGGAGTGCTCTTGCCCCCCCCTTCGGGGGGGGAGCTCAACACCTTTTTTCGCTCTAATTGCTCCTTCTCCGACCCACTACCCGGGTTCGGAGCGTTCGGAGCCGAGCAGAGTCTGAGCCGGGGGTGGGTCGGCACCAACAGTACTTGCTACTTCGGATCCGACCCTGCCCTCGAGTCTGTCGGATCCGACCTCTCGGAGCCGTGGCCCGAGCTTCGGATCCGAGGGATTCAGTGTGCCTTCGGCTCCGTCCAGGTCGGAACGCACTGGTCCTTCGGATACGATGGTCTCGGCGCCGGTTCCGATCCCTTCATCGGATCCGAGTGGGAGCCGACCCTCGGAGCCCAGAGAGAGTGATTCCCCCTCGGCCTTCGATGTAGTGGAGAGGGCTCTGTCGAGAGCATCTGGACCCCCGGCCCTTGTCTCTGCTCCACCCTGCACTCCCTCTCTGCTGGGCCAGGCTTCCATCACCCAGCCTAAGGGATAGCCAGCTTCAATGTCCCAGGTAGTTCCATTGGAACAGGATGTTGCTGGCGAGACCTATTCGGACAGCCCCGCCGAGGAAGTGCCCCGCAAGCATAAGTGCAAGAGGAGGCACGTGGACTCCCCTGAGTCCTTAACTGAGGACACGGACTTGGATGAAGGGGAAGGCTCCCCAAGATCACCCCCCTGAGGATGTCTCCTTTGGAGACATCATGGAGATGCTGAGGATCAGAGGTGGGTGGTCTGCCCCCAAGTCTTCCTCCGACAAGTCCGTGTTTCTGGAGGCATTCGAAGCAGGCCCGTCTACCTCTTGGGTGTCCCCTCCGGCCAACCCCTTGGTGGACCTTATTACCACCAGGGCATGGAAGGACCCGGACACCGTGGAGCCAATACCCAAATGTCCGGACAGGTTACTAAGCCCCCCCTCAGACCGGTCATACTGGAGCATGGGTCCCCCCGTAGATGCCATGTTGACGGCAGCAGCCACGAAGAGGGAACTAGCTCAGGAGAGCCCCTCAGTCCATCCACCGAGCAAGGAGTCCCACTCGATGGACCGCTTAGGGAAGTGAGTTTTTAGTTCAGCGACCTTCTCAGTAAGGTCTCTGAACTATATGGCACATGTCATCAGGATGCAGCGGGATCTTATCAAAGAATACGCTGTCCCCCCCCCCCCCGAGTCCATGTCGGCGGAGGACAAACAATTGTACTCCACCCGAATGGCCACTCTGAGATCCATTTCAAATACCTCTATGCGGCTATTGTCCCACACCACCGAGGGAGCCGCTAGAGCTAGCGGAGCGGGCCTAGTCATCAGACGTCAGGCTTGGCTCCGTCATTGTGACTTTGCGGAGCCCTTTAAAGCATCCTTTGCGAATGCCCCTTTCGATGGTTCTGCCCTGTTTGGCAAAACGGTTCGCGAGACACTTGTCCAGAGCGAGAAGGACGGGAAGACGTCTGCCGTCGGGGTCCGCTTCTCTGCTCCCCAGCGGTCCTATTCGAAGAACCAAAAGGGTCAGAAGAAGATGTGGTTCCAGAAATCGCAACATTCCCAACCTGCTCCGGACAACCAGTCCTTCTGTGGCAGAGGAGGACAGGGAGGACGCTGCCCCAGGGGCAGAGGGGCTCCGAGAAACTTTGGGTCCAGAGAACCTTTCTCTGACCAGCCCACGCAGCAGCCCTGAAGGGTTGCCCGACTGCTCCACTCTGGATGCAGTCGGGGGGCGCTTCTTGGAGCACCTAGCGGCATGGGAGTCCATCACGACAGACCGCTGGGTGCTTTAAATTATATCCAGAGGGTACAAAATCCCATTACTTCATGTCCCCAAATTCAAGAACCTCCCCGATGTACCACCCGATCAGAGGGAGGCTGCAGCCACAGAAATTCAGCAGCTGCTAAGAAAAAGAGCCATCCAGCCCGTCCCCCAAGACCAGCTCGGATTAGGGTTCTACTCCAGGTTCTTTTTGGTGCCAAAAAAGACTGGGGACTTGAGACCGATTCTAGACCTGTCCCATTTTAACCTGTCTGTAACCAAGGAAAAATTCCGAATGGTCATTCTTCAATCTATTCTCCCCCTTCTAAGGGAGAACGATTGGATGTGCTCTATAGACCTCAAGGATGCATACTACTACATTCTAATGGACAGACGATCCAGGAGGTTCCACCGCTTCCGGCTGGGAGCCAGTCACTACCAGTTCAGAGTCCTTCCCTTTGGCCTCACCACAGCCCCCAGGGTGTTCACCAAGGTATTAGCAGTGATTGCAGCCCACCTGAGACTCCAGGGAATACAGGTCTTTCCGTACCTGGACGACTGGCTCCTGACCGCCCCAACAAGGCATCTACTTTGCTCAGCCAGAGATTTCTTTCTCCGCCTAGCCCCACAGTTAGGCATCACCATCAATGCCAACAAATCCTTTCTGGCCCCGACACAAGTCCTAGAATTCATAGGAGCCAGAATAGACACCAGGGATCTATGAGCCTTTCTGACGTCGGAACGACTATCGGAACGACTATGGAGGATAGCCCGCACATGAAGTTGCAAATTCCGATCAGAGACCCCACCGGCGGAATTGGTCCTGAGGGCGCTGGGCTCCATGGCGGCAGCGATAACGCTCCTTCCGTGCGCCCGTCTGAACATGCGGGTACTGCAATGGACCCTTCTAGTACAATGGTCCTTTCTGTCTTTTCCTCTCCATCACCCCATTGCTATCAGCAAGGCTTGCAGGAGGGCTCTATTATGGTGGCTCCATGCTCCGGACCTCCATACGGGCCGACCCTTCTGCACCTCTCGCCACGGTGACCACGGACGCCTCTCGCCTCGAGTGGGGGGGCACTATTCAGGCAGGACCGTCCAAGGCACGTGGAACGATACAGAGACCTCCCTGCATATCAACGTTCTGGAGATGAGAGCGGTGCTGTACGCGTTGCAAGCACTTCAGAATCTCCTCCCCGTAGGAACGATTGCAATTCAGTCGGACAACATGTCGGTTGTCTGGTACATCAACAAACAGGGGGGAACCAGGTCTTACCCTCTATGCCGCGAAGCCACGAGAGTGTGGGAATGGGCGATTTCCACCAACCGCTTTCTGATTGCAACGCACATTCTGGGCCGGGTCAACATCCTAGCGGACAAACTCAGCCGCACCCTTCTTACCCCGTACGAGTGGTCTCTCAACCCACTAGTAGCGAAGCAGATATTCGCAATATGGGGGCAACCCTGCTGCGATCTTTTTGCCTCTCCCTCAAACACCAAATGCGGCAATTTCTTCGCTCTGATTTCCCCCTCCAGGGAAACCCCAAGAGACGCTCTGGTGCATGCTTGGCCACCCGGTCTACTTTATGCCTATCCTCCTCTACCCCTGATGCTGCAACTCTTACAGAAAGCCTCACGGTTGGGGAGCAGGATGATCCTCATTGCCCCATTCTGGCCTCGGCAAATTTGGTTCCCTTACATGTGGTCTCACCTAGTGAATCACCCTTGGATTCTGGATCCCAGTCCGGATCTAATCTCCCATCCGTCGGACTTACCGACCCCAAATCTGGACAATCTGAAGCTGACAGCATGGTTGCTCCAGTTCCACTCCTAGTTAGGACTCCCGGTATCTCTTCACCAGTCAAGGCCATCCTTGTGGCAGCGCATAAGCCCTCCACCAGGAAAGTGTCCCGCAGTAAATGGAAACTTTTCTCCGTCTGGGTGGAGCATCATAATCTAGATCCCTTTACGGCTCCTCTTCCATCCATATTAGACTTCCTAACCGAACTTTTTCAGGAAGGCGCTAGTTGCTCAACTGTCAAAGTACAATTGGCTGCCATCTCCCATTACCATGTGGGACATGACACAGGGCCCTTGATGTCGGCCAAGTTGTGTAAAACCTTTCTCAAGGGCACCTTTTTGCTTAGACCCTCTATAAAAGAAGCCGTACCACCTTGGGATCTTTCACTAGTTCTTCAAGCCCTGACTGCTCCACCTTTTGAACCTGCTGCTTCAGTAGATCTCAAATACTTGTCCTGGAAAACAGCATTCCTTGTAGCCATTACTTCTGCAAAAAGAGTTTCGGAGCTTCAAGCTCTTTCTGTGAAGCCTCCTTATTTGATCTTTCATCCGGACAGAGTGTACCTCAGGATCAGTCCCTCTTTCCTTCCCAAAATAGCATCAGAAACCAATATAAATCAATCCATAAATTTACCGGTTTTCTTTCCTAAATATCAGAATAAAGGAGAGTACAAGCTGCACTCATTAGATGGTTATAGGCAGCTACGTTTTTATACTCCTAGAACAGCTGGTCACAGACAATCCGACCAGCTGTTCATTTCCTTTGCCATATTTAATTTGGGGAAAGCAATATCAAAAATATCTCCATCACGCTGGATTTCACAATGTATCCTGTTAGCGTACCAAGCCTCTAGGAGACCCGCACCTGAAGGAGTTTGCGCACATTCCACTCGTTCCGTCTCTACTTCTGCGGCCTTCAAATCTGGAGTTCCATTGGATGATATTTGTTCGGCAGCCACTTGGGCCTCATCTCATACCTTTATTAACCACTACAAACTGGACGTGATTTCTAGAGGGAGAGCATCCTTTGGCTCTGCGGTGCTCCGCAATATCCTTCCATGATGGCCACCCAAGATTCAGGTAGCTGGGGACTCTGTCCCACAGGTTGCAAACAAATGAAGTCCCTACTTCAGATTTAGAAGTTATGTACTCACCATAACGTTCCATCTGAGTAGGTAGCTTCATTTGTCTGCAACCATCCCCCCCCTCCTTCCCCCTGGCCTTCAGCGGATCTATGTAAGTTGGAATACCCTTTTTGGGTACGTATTGAGAGGGTTGGCAGGGGATTATGGGTGAGGGGAGGAGCTAGGAGCTCGGATCCATTAGCTATGAAACAAGTTGCCGGCTTGGATCCGATATCGGATCCAAGACCCACAGGTTGCAGACAAATGAAGCTACCTACTCAGATGGAACGTTATGGTGAGTACATAACTTCTAATTTTATTTCAACTGGCTAACTTGAAGTTCTTAACATGGAAAACATTTTTACTGGTTTCTCTGACCTCTGCAAAAATGGTATCAGAGTTGCAGGCTCTTATTTTGAGAACTAATCCGTTTATGCCTAACTTTAAACCAAACTGTCCATCTCCCAGTTTTTTTTTTTTTTTCTGAACCTAAAATGGAGAGAGAGAGAGAGAGAGAGGATACTCCATACCTGAATTTCAGCAGACAACTTTGGTACTGTCTGAGCATATCTAAGTGTTGGATGTCTTCAGATCAATTGCTCGTTTCTTGTTGAGGTAAGACGAAGGGGCAGCCTGTGTCAAAACACAATGTTTCCAAATGTTATCTGTGTCTGTTACCTTTTCTTATAATCTCTTCAACAAAAGTATTCCAGACAGGGTTAAGGCCCACTCGACCATGGCCTTAGTTTCATCTATGGCTTTTCGGAATTGATTGGATTCTCGAAGTGTTATTGAAGTAGTAACTTTGTCCTCTGTACATACATTTACAAAACATTACAACCTTAGTTCCTTTTCTAGGTCCAGATAAGGCTTTGCTAGGACCATTTGACAGGTGGCTCCTGGAGCTTTCTCCTTCCACTTCCCACATGTAGTAAACTAGGGTAATCTGCCCATATAACTAAGGCTACTGCAGCACTGATCCATATGAAGAATATATTACAGTTGTGTAAGAAAACCTACCGTAATAGTAGATGTTCAAATGGTCACTGCTGCAGAACCCGCTCTCTCCTTTCATCCCTCTTTTGTGTATTGTTTTTGCCAGTGTGTAGACATTTACTTTTGTTGATCCTAGCATTGTCCGTTCAGGGCCTAGCCTTCTCCTCTCTGTTGGCATGAAATCTCTGAAGGGCTTGGCATGCAAAGCTATCTTTTCAGTTAGATTAACTTGTGCTGACTGACATTTTGCTTGTTTGGAAGGTGCATTAAACTTTGGAAGCTGGTCAGCTGTTGTATCCTTGTCAGGATATAACCCATGTAGCTAAATCTACTACAGCAGTGATCATTTGAACATCTTCTGTTATGGTACATTTGCTAACACAACTGTAGTATCCAAGTAGTGGAAATAAGAAATGGATAGGGCAAATGCATAATATGGCCTTGGAAACATTGAAAACCATTAGACTATAAGGAACAGCTATACTTTGAATAGGTAAGACAAGGAATTTTTCAAAAAGAATGTCTTAAAGACTGGAATCTAAAAAGAGGAGAGAATATTTTATTGTGCATGAAAAAGTTGATAGGAATAGTGGGTAGATGTAGAATAAGAAGAACCAGGAGAAATTAAGGAAAGAAATGAAGGAAAATGAGTAGTGTGATCTGTAGAACTGAGTGGGACAAGAGCACTGTCATAGATTGTCTCATAAGAAATAAGAGCACAAGCTAGGTGGAGGAAATGGAAATAAAAGCAAAAACATCATCAGATCATGCACTTGTAATGATAAAATTCATTGCATGGATACACTCTGCGAGGAGTGCTGAGTGGAGGTGTAACAAAGCCAAATTGAGGGCAAAAGAGCAGAAATAAATTAGTTGAGTGGACAGCATGCATCATAGAATAGAACATGATGCAAATACTGGAGTTTGGGATTAGTAGGAGTTATGAGTTAATTAACCATGACCCAATAGTGAAGATGATTCTTGTATGAGATTTTGCATTTTTACCTTGGTTTTACCAGAGCAGACCAATGTGTAATCATCTGTGTATTGGACTATAGTGGCATGTTTAGCATCTGTATGAAGATATTTTATGAAGGGGTTAAAAGTATGAGACCTGGAAGTGATCTTTGTGAAACTCCTATGTTTATGGGGAAGAAAGAGGAGAAATCAGTTTGCCATTTTATGGCTTGTGCTGCATTTGAAAGATAGTTATGAAGCCCATGTTGGGAGGGTTTAGCTGGGCCTATGGAGTAGAGTTTTTGAAGAAGTTTCAGATGGGACATGGTATCAAACGTTTTGAATAGGTCTAAGAAAAGTGCTGAAACTAGGCTAGCTTCATTGTTTTGTGTATTTACAGTTGTAATAACATTCAGTAGAGCAGTAATAGTACTATGATTAGGGCCAAAACTCTGTGTTGGGGAGAGAAGTTGCTTTTCATGCAGATAGCTAATTGTTTATGCATTTCTCTAGTACCCTTTTGATAAGGGTGATAGTATACTTATTGGTCTGTAATTGGAAGGTTTAGTGATATACCTCCTTTGTGAAGGGGTATGATGAGTTTTTCCAAATTGATGGAACAGTGTGTTCAGCTAGGGATGTATTTATCAGGGCTGGTATGTGATAAGAAATTGCTTCTGCTTTTAAGATATTCACCTAGCAGATTGAGACACTGGTAGTGGGTTTTAGTTTAAGGAGGACTTTCTTGCTCATGGCTGTTGGAGCAGAGTGAAATGTCCAAGGATGTTATTAGATTGATGGGAGACTGAGTGTTTGATTGTGTGTGTCACTGCTGTAAGATATGCCTTTGTTAACAAAGTAGATATTAAACTGAATGGAAATGCTATCATGTTGCTTTTTTTTTCGGATTTTGTCTTGGATTTAGCAGTTTATTAACTGTGCCAGAAGAGTTTAGGGTTATTAGAGTTCTTGTCTTGGACTGTGCAACAATTAGTATTCTTATCTTTGGTGATGAGATATTTGGTTTTGTTTCTTAGCTGTCTGTAAGCTTGTAGGTTCTTATCCATTTTTTTACCAAGTTTTTCATGCCTTGACTCTGTTTCCTGATTTATTTTGATTCTAAGGATAGCCATGCAGCAGGGTTTGGTTTCACTCTCATTGCTCTAAGGTGAGAGGGGAGTCTAGGATGTTTAGGAAGACTGTTAAATTGTGTTCAGCATCATCAAAAAAGAGAGTCCTAAGTAATTCCCAGTTGCATTGATTGTGTGTTTATGAAAGTTTCATTATAAAGGTGGATTTTTTTTTTGACAGGAGCATGGTAATGAGTTCTAGGGTCACTAATTTGTTGCCTAACTGCATAGTTTGGTAGATGGTCACATAGACTATTCAGGAATAAGCCCTAGTAAGAGAATTTTTCGGGAGAGGATGCGAGTGTCCAGTAAAGGGTGGGCTGTCTGGCAGTAGTCTTGTTGTACCTGTTTGGAGTAGTGATGAGCTGGGTGAAGTTATAAAGCTGAACATTATTACTTGCACTGTCAGAGTTTGTTGTTTGCCAGTTGATATTAATGTTAGGTAATATGGTGGTTTTGTGTGGGAGTTTAGCAGCAATCCAACACAGGATGTCTTCAAGTATAATAATGTTATTAACCTGGGGATAGATAAATTCCTTTGGCTATTTGTTTATAAAAGTGTCATCGGAATTTAAGAATTAGAAAAAGTTGGAATAGTTTGTGGGAATAGAGAAATCTCAGTACTATGCTTGTACAGTATTGCCACTCCATAGGTTGGTACTAGGCTATCGGCCCTAGGGCCTATACAAGCCTAGCCATAACAATTCCCTGGATATTTCTTCCCACAATATTTTACTTCCCTGGACCCCTGTCTAGCAGGGCGACTAACGTGATCCCTGGGGTGAATTTCCTATTTCCCATCCAGTCGTCAAGGTTCTGTTTGAAGAGGGCCAAGGGGGTGCTCTGCTTGACATGTATAGGCAGTCTATTCCAGAGAATGGGGAGTGTCTGGGTCAGGAACCTATCCCTCCAGCATGTTTTGTTCATTGTGATGACAAGGTTTATATCCCTGGAGTGTGTGGCTCTGAGGGATTGGGATTTCTTTAAGTGGAGCATGTCCATCAGCTCAGGATGTGACATGGCCTTGTATGTTGAGCAGAGATCGCCTCTGAGTAGACAATATGCCACAGTATAGCTGGAGTTTTTTTAGACAGTCTGTGTAGGGCATCTGCTTTAGGCCTGAGATTCTTAGTGAGGTATTTCTGCGGCCTTTCCAGCTGTTGCAGATTTCTTGTGAGGTACATACCAAATGGGGTGTTGTACTCTGTAATGGGTCTGAGGGATGAGTACAGTGGGACAATGACCTCCTTTTTTCTGAATGAAAAGCCCTTAGTGATGAGAAGTGCCATATAGAAGGATTTCCTGACTGTTGTGGCAATGTGTGGTTTATTGAAGGTGAGACCACTGTCCACCAGTGTCCCTAAGTCTCTCATCACCCTTTCGGAGTTTAGTGTACTGCCCCCTATGTGGTAATTCATGGGTACATGGTTTTTCCCCAAAGGGGATAACTATACATTACTTGGCATTAAGCTTGAGCACATGGCTCTGGCACCAAGCATCTGTTTCTGTAAGGTGCTTTTGTAGAATATCCACATCATTTGGGGATTCAGTAATGGCTCCCAGTTTGCAGTCATCTGCAAACTTTGTTAGCCAGAGTCCCTTAGTGTTGGCCTGTACTTCAGAGAAGTAGATGCCAAGCAAGAGCGGTCCCAGGACTGAGCCCTGAGGTACTCCACTTGTCTGGAGCTGGATTTGGAGTCTGCTACTTTTACAGTCTGGGTTCTGTCAGTAAGCCAGTTTGCAACCCATCAAGTGACGTAGGGATTTATGCCCAGCTTAGTAAGTTTATCTATGATTCCAGAGTGGTGGATGGTGTCGAAGGCCTTGGCAATGTCCGGATAGGCTTTGTGGACTGCCTTACCCACATCCACAGCTCTGGAGACTGTTCGAAGAAGTCAGTCAGGTTCGGGTGACAAGATCGGCCCTTCACGAACCCAAACTGTGTGGGGTCCAGTGTTTGAAGGTTGCCAATGTCTTTGTTTATAAGTTCCATGATAATGCGTTCCATGCCCTTGCAGATCAGGTTCATCAAACTGATGGGACGGTAGTTCCCGGGATCCAAGGTGGATCCCCCTTGTGGAGTGGGATAACTGTAGCTGTGTGCTACTAAGTGGGCATGAAGTCTGAGGTGAGGCTATGATTAAACATGACACTTAGGTGAGGTGCCAGTTCATTTTGTAGTTAATGTAGTACACAGCCCGGGATATCATCTGGTCTCATGGATGCTGTATTCTTAGCTTTCAAGAGTGTGGTTTCTACCTGTGTGGCCTTGATTACCAGAATTTGGCAATCTTTTGGTATTGAGATGGTCCATTTAGGGGGTGAGAGGGGGGTGAAGTTAGCACTAAATTGATCTGACAGGATATTGGCAATATCCTTGGGATCGGTATATTTAATGCCATTCTGTTGTAGCTCAGAGCAGATTTGAGCATTGCCATTTAGATTCTTGAAATAACTATAGAATGCCTTGTGGTTGTCTTTGGAATCTTTGGCAATTTTATTTTCGTAACTAGCTTTGGAAGATTTCATGAGGGATCTCCGCTTCTTACTGAGGCTGGTAAGGGAGTTTTTTGCATCCTGGGATTTTCCTCTTTTCTTTTCTGCAACGGTTTCTTTATTCTGTTGTATAGTTTGTTTATGGCAGGAGACCACCAGATTGGCTTCCTTTTTTTGGAGGAGAGTGTCTTGGTTTTATTTGGGATGGCACGATTCATGCATGGGTGGATGTGCTCGTACAGTGCCTTAGTGTATGATTCAGCAGTTGAACTTTGAGCTCCCGTCTGCGTGGGTGTCATGAAGTTTGTCACTTCTGACTTGAGTAGCATGAAGTTGGCTTTGGAGAAGTTTTTTACGGAGGTTTTCTTACTGGGAGGTGGGGTGGGATGTGGATATGTGGGTATCAAGGGTGATTTGCTTATGGTCAGACCTGACCAATTAGGGGGTGACCACTGGTGTGGAGCATCTATCTCCCATGTTGGTAATGACCAGGTCTAGGATATTGGAGCCCCTGGTGGGACAATGGATTAGTTGATCCAGGGTGTTGGAATTTATGAATTCCAAGAAGCATTGGAAAAAGGTGTTGGTACCAGAATAGTTTTCCCAGTTAATGGCAGGGTAGTTGAAATCACCCAGTATTATGGTGTTTGGTTGTATCTTAATATTTTCCAGTATGTTTAGAAAGGTGTAGTGAGAATCTTGGGGCATGGTGGGGGATCTGTAGTAAGCTTCAGTTTGGATTGCAGTCTTATCGAGTGTTAGTTGCACGTGGAGAATTTCAGATGCATTGTGTTGGGCAACTAGCCTGGAGGTGTGAATATCCTTGGTGAATATGGACACTCCTCCACCTTTTAGTGTTTCGGTCTTGGTTTGGTGGCCAAAAAGTGTGGTAAGAGTTGTAGCCTGGTATTGCAGGGGTGCTCTCTGGAACCTTGAAATAGGTCTCGGTTACTGCACAGATATCAATGTTCTCCATTTTTAGGAGTGCCTCGAGAGAGAGTGCATTTTGAGGTTTAGACTTCTAGCATTAAGTAGCATTCCCTTCAGATTTTGCATGCTTGCATCTGTTACAGTGGTGGTTTTGTCCTTTAAACCTTGCCTAAAAAAGGCACTATAGGGGTGGCAAGAGCTTTAGCCATTAACCTGAATCCCAGGGAGTGACAGGTGCAGACCATCTCTGGCAAAGCATCGTGGTTTTTGATCATGTCGTCCCAGGCAGACAGATCCTGGATCCCCTTTGAATGAGACCAGAAGCTTAGCCAGTTGTTGAAGTCCATCATTTTGTCCTTGTACTGTGGTATCATTCTGGGCGAAAGCAGGATGCTACTCAGGGCTAGGGTTATACCTGCCTGGGCCACATGATCCAAGAGCTCTTCCATGTCTCTTCATGTAGTCCAGGGAGGTACGTCTCAAGTCATTCACTCCAACATGGACAATGACAGAGTTGTATTTGTACTTATTGTGGAGTGACTTGAGTGCATACATTATGTGGTGGATCCTGGCACCCAACAGGCAGCTGACTGTAATTTTCTCCTTGTTCAGCCTGGTTAGTAGGACATCG
Organism: Protopterus annectens; assembly: GCF_019279795.1. Taxonomy (NCBI): domain Eukaryota; kingdom Metazoa; phylum Chordata; order Ceratodontiformes; family Protopteridae; genus Protopterus; species Protopterus annectens. The sequence goes on from NC_056744.1 coordinate 1,229,744,059, forward strand.
GTGTGCCTGACTATAGAGTCACCTATGACTAAAGTGTTGTGTACGTTGTCTTGCCGTAGGGGCTGTTGTTGGGCAACACACTGGTGTTGTGAGCTGGCTGTGTCACTTTGGTTGTGACTGGTGTTTGTTTGCGTTTTAGCTTTGGAGGTCCTTGTTGCTTGGGCAGGTTAATGTTAAGGGCCTCCGCATATGTGGGTTTAGTGTTGCTATGTGTGGGTGTTGGTTTTGAAGGGCTGTGTGTTGCTTGACGTATAGTGCAGGTGTTAACCTTCTCCTCTTGACTGTCTAGCACAATATTGGCTGGAGCAAGCTTTGCTTCCAGTTTGGCTATGTAAGTGCATCTCTCGCAGGTTGTAGTGGTGGCTGGTAGGAGGAGAGGGTTGTCTGTGTACATGAGGCAGTTGCTGCATTGCCCCTGTATGCCCAGATTCACCAGGTGGACAGGAGAGATCACCGGAAGCTGACCTTTGGACATGCTCGTTTAGGTGCTTTTTTGCAAAGTACAAGAGATGTTTTCCCTTACCTGTGTAAGGTACTTTGCAGTTATAGGCTGTTTAGTGCCTACGATTAATTTCTCCTTATTAACAAGGAGAGTTGAGTGCTTGTATCAGTTTAAGGCTTTCTAGTGCTTTCCAGCAGGTTCTAGAGCAAGTTCTAGTCACAGGGGTTTATATTTTAGTGCTACTACTGAGAAACCAGACAGGCACTGGGTGGCAGTGAAGAGTTAACAAATAGCTTGTACCTACAGCAGAGCTAGTAAGGGAGACTGCTTGAAAGGTGCTTGGTATGACATCTGGACAGAGGAAGGACGACAAGTAGACATGGTGGAATGAGGAAGCACAGGAGAGTATACAGAGAAAGAGGTTGGCTAGGAAGAAGTGGGATTGTCAGAGAGATGAAGAAAGTAGACAGGACTATAAGGAGATGAGGTGCATGGCAAAGAGAGAGGTGGCAAAGGTTAAGGATAAGGCATATGAAGAGTTGTATGAAAGGTTGGACACTAAGGAGGGAGAAAAGGACATGTACCGATTGGCTAGACAGAGGGGCCGAGCTAGGAAAGATGTGCAGCAGGTAAAGGTGATTAAGGATAATGAGGGAAACGTATGTACAAGCGAGGAGAGTGTGTTGAGCAGATGGAAAGAGTACTTTGAGGGGTTGATGAATGAAAAGAATGAGCGGGAGAGAAGGTTGGATGATGTGTGGATAGTGAATCATGAAGTGCAGTGGATTCGCAAGGAGGAAGTAAGGATAGCTATGAAGAGGATGAAGAATGGAAAGGCTGTTGGTCCAGATGACATACCTGTGGAAGCATGGAGGTGTTTAGGTGAAATGGCAGTGGAGTTTTTAACCAGATTGTTGAATGAAATTTTGGAATGTGAGAGGATGCCTGAGGAATGGAGAAAGTGTTTTGATACCGATTTTTAAGAATATGGGTGATGTGCAGAGCTGTAGTAACTACAGAGGGATTAAATTGATCAGTCACAGCATGAAGTTATGGGAAAGAGTAGTGGAAGCTAGGTTAAGAAGGGACATGATTATTAGTGATCAGCGGTATGGTTTCATGCCGGGAAAGAGCACTACAGATGCAATGTTTGCTCTGAGAGTGTTGAAGAGAAGTACAGAGAAGGTCAGAAGGAGTTGCTTTGTGTTTTTGTAGACTTAGAGAAAGCATATGACAGGGTGCCTAGAGAGGAGTTTTGGTATTGTATGAGAAAGTCGGGAGTGTCAGAGAAGTATGTAAGAGTGGTATAGGATATGTATGAGGGTAGTGACAGTAGTGAGGTCTGCGGTGGGAGTGACTGATGCGTTAAAGGTGGAGTTGGGATTACATCAAGGATCAGCTGTGAGCCCTTTCTTATTTGCAATGGTGATGGATGGGTTGAAAGACGTGATCAGACAGGAGTCCCCATGGACTATGATGTTTGCAGATGACATCGTGATCTGTAGTGAGAGTAGGGAACAGGTGGAGGAGACCCTGGTGAGATGGAGATATGCTCTAGAGAGAGGAGGAATGAAGGTCAGCAGGACTAAGACAGAATATATGTGTGTGAATGAGAGGGAGGATAGATAATGGTGAGGATGCAAGGAGTAGAGGTGGCGAAGGTGGATGAGTTTAAATACTTGGGATCCACAGTTCAGAGTAATGGTGAGTGTGGAAGAGAGGTGAAGAAGAGAGTACAGGCAGGATGTAGAAGTGTGTCAGGAGGGATTTGTGACAGACTAGTACCAATAAGAGTGAAAAGGAAGGTCTACAAGAGGGTAGTGAGACCAGCTATGTTATATGGGTTGGAGACAGTGGCATTAACAAAAAGGCAGGAGTTAGAGCTGGATGTGGCAGAGTTAAAGATGTTAAAATTTGCACTGGGTGTGACGAGGGTGGACAGGATTAGGAATAAGTATATTAGAGGGTCAGCCCAGGTTGGAAGGTTTGGAGACGGTCAGAGAGGCAAGAGTACATTGGGTCGGACATGTGCTGAGGAGGGATATATATTTACATATTTTTAAATATATTTTTGAATTACATGTAAACATGGATCTGATGACAAACTCTTTATTATGTTTTATTTATGGTTAAGGAATGTTATTTGAATATTTTTATACATATTTTATGCTTTTTTTGAAGTTTTATATTGATATTTCTTTAAGATAACTTATTACAGAAATTGAATGATTGATTGTGGTATAAATTTAGCAAAGCTGTGCTTTTTATTCTATCTGATGAAGTCAAAAGCTTGTGTTGACGAAAACGTTATATGGCAGTCTGCTTGCGTTAATAAACTCGTTGGACGTAATTTACTGGTGGTTGCGGTCTTTCCCTACTGATATTTCATCTTGTTAAGGTCTACAAGAGGGTAGTAAGACCAGCTATGTTATATGGGTTGGAGACAGTGGCATTAACAACAAGGCAAGAGTTAGAGCTGGATGTGGCAGAGTTAAAGATGTTAAGATTTGCACTGGGTGTGACGAGGGTGGATAGGATTAGGAATAAGTATATTAGAGGGTCAGCCCAGGTTGGAAGGTTTGGAGACCGTCAGAGAGGCAAGATTACATTGGGTTGGACATGTGCTGAGGAGGGATGCTGAGTATATTGGGGAAAAGATGCTAAGGATGAAGCTACCAGGTAACAGGAAAAGAGGAAGGTCTAAGATGAGGTTTATGGATGTGGTGAGAGGGGACATGCAGGTGGTTGGTGTGACAGTGCAAGATGCAGAGGACAGGAAGAAATGGAAACGGATGATTCGCTGTGGCGACCCCTAACAGGAACAGCTGAAAGAAGATGACTGAGAAACCAGCTAGTTCTAAAGCACCTAGAGTAGTTTAACTGTAGCCCGGCGGTGCTGCACGATGCGGAAACACGTGCATTTTTAAGCCAGAAAGTTGAAAGGGATAGAAATCGTCCCAAAATGGCTAAATTTACAATTTCAAAGCTGGAAAACACTCCTGTAGTGTTAGACAAGGCAGTACAATGCTCACCACTCCAACTGGTAAGCAAGTAGGACTTCCCTCTACCACAGCAAGGTCTGGATAGCTCTGAACACCGACAATAAAGTCCTGAAACCAGCAAAGATAATTTTTTTTTTTTTTTTTGTTAAAACAGGCTAAACAATGCAATAATACACTAAATAAACACAGAAAAGGCCAACACACTTGAGTGTGTAGCCCTAAATAGTAAATACAATTAAAACTCTACAAAATTAGCAATTTAAAACTTTTTTAGTGAAGCAAGGCAAGTGCACAACTGAAAAACGATTTAAGAGGCAGTAATACAGTAGAATAAGTAGCTAGTCTACATATACAGAAAAGTCTATCTATACAGTAAAGCAGCTAAAACACACTAAAACAATTCGGATGCAGTGCAACCTAGAGCACTTGAGTTGTAGCAATATTAAGGCAAATACAGTTTTAATAAATGCACTAAAATATGCCAGCCTTGTTTTATGATGCTGTCTTATAATACTGTACCTAAGAAGTAGTATAGCCTCATTTTTTTGTATCATGTTGCAGCCACATTTCAGTGATGAGTACATCTGGGGACTGTTAAGTCATCCAGACATAAAACCCATGAAGTTTATTATAAATGCTTCTTATGTTGATGTGATACAAATGTGTGATGTGATATAAATGGAGACCAGTCTGAGGATTAGTTTAAGTGGGATTGCTTCTTATTTGAGGAGTATTACCTACTGTAGGAGTAGGATGAGCTGGGCCAGAATTTGGGTGAGTGTCATTACTTAATTTTTTTGACATGTACATATAATGCTGTGCATAGAACATTTTTGCTTGTATTTAGGCCAAGAGTTATGATAAAGTAGGAATCATTATTGTTTTAGACAGGTGTACTTGAATAGAGGGATATACATGGTTGATATAGATTTGGGGAGATAATAACTTGCGAGGAGTTAATGGTAGTACAATTTTGTAAAGTGGTGGTACTGCTAGGATGTCTGTATCAGGTATAGATGGGATGTTGTGTGTGCCAGAATGGAGAGAGAGAGGAGAAGTGATTTGTTCAATCATTGTGTGTAGTCTGGTTGAAGAGTTGATAGTAACAATGTCTTGTCTATTAGTGTATGGATAGTAGTGAGCCAGTAAAGGAAATTAAGTTCAGAAAAATGTTAATATCTTTGTCATAGGGCAGTAAGTTCTATAAGCTTTTGATGATTCTAATGGGTAGTGCAATGAGAATGTGTTATAGGAATGGGTCTTCAGGTATAAGAGAAGTTTGTTTCAGGTGGTTATGACTAGTGTGAACAGTTTCCTATAAGCAAAGATTTGGAGTATGGTATGGGTAAAATTAAGGGTAGAAGCAGTTGGTATAAATAGATAATTTGCTGTCTGGGGGGAGTGGAAAGAGAGTCGTAGATGTGTTGGTAGTGTGACTTTACCTCAAGAGGCATGGTAAGTATAAGGAGAAGGAAGAGTATAAAAGTAATGCTGTGGGGATTGGCCGGAGAATTGGGTGTAGTAAGGGAGCGAAGTGGGTTACACGCACATGCGCGCGCACACACAGTGAGTTATGGTCCGAAAACTGATCCAAAATGGTACTAATCAGATGAATTTAATAAGTGTTACAAATAAAAATCGAACAACGTTGCAGTGTTTAGCTGTGATGTTTGTGGCACAGTAAAAAGTGTGTAAAAGTAGCTGGTATATCAACTGCACAAAGCCAGCAGCCGAGAAACAGAAAGTAGTGTTCCCACAGCCTAAGGCAATTACTAATGCTAAATAAGTGGCACTAGATCATATTTTTGAATTATGCAAGCAGTAGTACATGTCTTATTTTATTGTGATTGTAGACACAAAGATTATGGCCAAGGTAACCAAAACAGGGCAAAAAAAAAAAAAAGATGTGTTGGGAAGATAATTAGTGGACAGTCTGTGGACCTTACTAGACTTCATGAAAAGAAGGAGCAAAAAAGCAAGTATTCTCCAAGATATATAACAACACTGAGTCAGTAGAGTACAGCATCCTGGAAGATAATGAGGTGGGTAAGAAGTTTATAGAGTGGGTAAAAGCTGTATACTGTAACCCAAAGTCAACACTACAAAATAATGGGGACTTAAAAGAAGTAAAAACTTTGAGGAATAAGGTGGGTTCCTTCTCTTATCCTGTTTTTCATGCTTTCCAAGGAAACCGTTGAACTTGTATTTTACATTCCACTCATAACTAAAAGCTCCTCTCAAGTTACAAGGTAAATGCAAGAGCTCTTTCTCTGGTTATGTAACCTAAATTCCTCCAACTCCAGTTGATTCATTCATCCCTTAGCTCTCCTTTCTTCTCCACCAGTTACTTGAATGCATGATGTTCTTAGTGTTTCACTGTTGCAGTCATTACATTTGGGTAATCTGCTGGCATGTTGCAGTCATTACATTTGGGTAATCTGCTGGCAGGTTGCCCTCAGTCGGCCTGAATTCCAAAGTCTTGGGTCCTGCGTCGGTTGCTGTTTTCTCTTCCATGACGTCAGGTCATCAGGGGTATAAAACATGTAGCCAACGCCGTTTTCTTTAGTCTTTCTTGCAACACGGTGCCCGAAGCAGAAGCATTTTGCAAGTGCCAGTCGTCCGACTACTGAAATATTCGAGTTTCCGTTTCAGAACGGAAGTCTTCACTAAAGCTAAGTACCCCGTTGGGGAAACTTTTTTTCTTGCCTTTTACCAATGTCAGAAAAAGTTAATAATTGTATTACTTGTGGGAAGCAAATACCTCATAAGGATTTCTATTTATACTGTATTCCTTGCCTAGGCCCTGATCACAATGTGCCTGGCTGTCTGTTTTGTGCTAGATTTAACCAACGCACCATTGAGCGTCTGTATATTTTTGCATCAAAGTATTTTGGAAACAGATTTAACTACCCAGAAATGTCGTATAGCAATCAGACTACCGGAGTACATAAAAAACACAAAGAAAAGGGTAGAGAAAGGCAGTTGAGATCTAAAACTGACGATGAAGCTTCTCCTAAGCCAGTCGCCGGTTCACCGGTACTCGTGAGGTGCTTTCTCAGCCCCTGATACCCGCTACCTTAGAGTCACAGGCCTCTACCGACACCCATGTGGAGTCCGGCATGCCTCAAGATACTCAAGTTATTGGACCGACGGATGTATCTCCCTTGGATGGGCCTGAAGCCGCTGAGCAGGCACTGGCTTCTGAGGGTGTATTCAGACCTCGACATTTGTATATCAAACAAATGACAGCTGCAAAACCAAAGGCAAAAGCAACTTCTAAAACTAAAAAACTGACGCATGAGCCACGTACACAGGTCTCTATGCCTAAAAAACAGATGATCAAAATGGCTGAATACCTTATTACCTTGATCAGGGGTACCCATCCAGATAAGAGGCCTAGGCAAGATACTGATTATGAATCTTCAGATCAGGTTTCTGTTTCTTGTGATTCCTCTTCTGATCAGGAATTATCTATACTTCCCTATGAGGATTCTGATGCTGAGGAGTCTATTCCATCTGCATCTCCTGAGGATTATTCATTTGGAGAAACCTTGCATACCTTGAGGGAGCATTTTCATTGGGAGAGTCAAGACTTCTCAGAATCAAAAAAGAGGCTCAGGCATTTCCTTCTTTTCCCTCAGCACAAGCCTTTAGCCATTCCCCCTGTTTTAGACATTGTGGATGATGTGTTTTCGGAGTCCAGCTTGACCCCTGACTCCTTACCTCCGGCTCCCAGTAAGCCTGACAGATATTACAGGGTCCCTGACTTGCATAAAGTTTTATTTAGAAACCCTGCTGCTGATCCTGAAACTATTTCACAGGGTCCAAAGGGAGTTAAGGCCTCAACAGCAAAAAATCCTACCCCCTCTGACAGAGATTCAATGGCACTAGACAGATGGGGAAAAAGGTTTATACATCTGCAACCTTGGCAGTCGGGGCCTTAAACTGTCAATTTCATATGCTTAAGTACCAACAACATGTTATGGAATTGCTGAAACAGAAAATGATTTTGATTTCAGAATGTGCAGAAAATAAAGAATTGCAGGAATTGCATGCAACTGAACAAGTTGGAAAGCATACTTTGCAATGTGGTTTTGATTTCTTAGAGGCCTCCTGCAGGGCCGCAGTTACTGGATCTGTGATTAGGCGGCATGCCTGGTTAAAGGAACAAAATTTGCCTGATCATGTTAAAGCTAAATTGCTAGATGCACCTTTACAGCATGATTCTCTGGTATTAAGGCAGAAGAGGTTTTAAAGAAAATGGAAGACAAAGCTAAGTTTATGCAAACTGTCAAAGACTTCCTACAAGTGCAGCCACCAAGATTCAGTAGACACTGGCCTACAAAAAATTGGTCCTTTCCTGTGTCAGAGCTCAAAGGGGCAAATCCAGACGCCCTAAGGGTTCCAGATACCAGGCACAAGATTCATACTGGTCAAAGCAATGGGGTGCTTCCACCTCCAAATCTGGAGGAGATGAACCGCAAACCTACAGAAAGCAATCCCAATGACTTCCCTCTGCCTACACCAAGCACTTATCTTTTGGCAACACCCATAGGGGGTAAATTAGCACTTTTTGCTCAAAACTGGCAGTTAATAACCCAGGACAAGTGGGTACTAAACATCGTATCACAGGGATACAGATTCAATTTCCACACTCTGCCAATGGCAAATGGTTGGCCAGATCTGCCAAAAAACAATGGGCAGAGGCACAGAAACAGGTTACGTCCCTCATGGATATGGGGGCCATTCAGACAGTACCAGAACAGGAAAAAGGACAAGGTTTTTACTCAACTGTTCTTGGTACCCAGGAAGGACAAGGCCTGGCAGCCAATACCATTCAGACAGTACCAGAACAGGAAAAAGGACAAAGTTTTTACTGGACTGTTCTTGGTACCCAGGAAGGACAAGGCCTGGCGGCCAATATTGGATTTATCGATTTTGAACACATACCTGGACATTCCAAAATTCAAAATGCTGACTTTGCAGCAGCTTCTGCCCATGCTGGGCAAGAATGCTTGGCTGGTGACTTTAGACCTAAAAGAGGCATACCTGCATGTCGCAATAAGGCAATCGTGCAGAAGATACCTCAGATTCAAGGCTGGCTTAATGCATTACCAATTCTCTGCACTGCCCTTTGGCTTATCTACTGTGCCCAGGGTCTTTACAAAGTGCCTGGCACCAGTAATTGCATTTTGCAGACAAAGAAGTATACAAATTTATCCTTACTTGGACGACTGCCTCATTCAAGCAGAAAACAAGGACACTCTTCTTCGACACCTGGCATTTGTTAAAAGGCTTCTAACATGCCTAGGGTACACAATAAATGAAAAGAAATCACAACTGGTACCCTTTCAAAAGATAACATTCCTGGGTGCAAGCTTGGATACAACTGCCCAGATGGCTTTACCTCATGTCAGACAAGCAAAGGCAACTGACTGCTTACTTCAAACTGATGGCAATAAAAACCCAGTCTTCTGCAAGGCAAATTCTGCAGGCTCTGGGCTTCATGGCATACTGCATCCTACTAATTCCATATGCAAGACTGCATATGAGGAAACGTGAATGGTACCTAAAAAGTTTATGGAGTCAACATTCACACAGTCTGGAAACAATGATTCCTCTCATTCCCTGCCTGTAACAGGAGTTTCTATGGTGGGCAAAGGCATGTCACCAAAGCATGGGACTGCCCTTCACTCTACCCCCTGCCAGCCAAACCTTAACAACAGACACATCAGATTATGCCTGGGGGGGGGGGGCACATGGCAGGAAGATGCATTCAGGGTTTATGGACACCAAAACAAATGCATCTACATATCAACCAGAAAGAGATGCTAGCTGTTCAAAATGCCCTAACAGCCTTCAAGGACTTACTTCATCCAGGACAATTACTGATAAAGACTGACAACACCATAGTCATGTGGTATATAAACAAGCAAGGGGGCACACACTCATACCCCCTTTGCAGATTAGCCATGGCACTGTGGGACACAGCTTTGACCTACCAAATACATCTTCAAGCTCAATTCCTGCCAGGAAAACCAAACACTCTGTCAGATGATTTAAGCAGAAACCTTATGGATCCTCATGAGTGGAAACTAAATCCACAAGTCTTCAGCATGATAGCAGAGAAATGGGGGAGCCCAGACATAGATCTATTTGCCTCTCCTCGAAATTATCAATTGAAAAGATTCTGCACAGGGACTTATCACAGGCAAGCATGGAATGTGGATGCCCTATCCTTCAGTTGGAAAAACCTATCAGTTTACACCTTTCCTCGTCTGCCTCTTCTACCCAAGGTCCTCTTAAAAGTCAAACAAGAGAAGCCAAAGATGATATTAATTGCCCCGGACTGGCCCCACCAATACTGGTACCCAGTCCTAAGGACCTTCGCTCAGTACCCAGCTTGGACTTTGCCTCAAAGACCACTACTACTATCCCACCCAGCAAAACAATCGGATCCTACACAATCAACTACAGACTCTGAACCTGGCAGCATGGCTAATCATGTAGTCATACAAACATCTCTCCGGAAAGCTGTAATGGATGTCATTTTGGAAGCCAGAAGGCCTAGTACTCGAAAATCTGATGCTGACAAATGGAAGAGATTATGTGCTTGGAATCAAGCACAAGGAACTGATGCAGCAAAATCAAGTATTCCTCAGATATTACAATACTTATTTGAGATGCTTGACAAAGGCCTATCTTTCTCATCAATCAAAATCCATGCCTCTGCCATTTCGGCTCATTACAATACAGAGCCACCAATCTTTTCTCCTCCTTTACTAAAGCAGTATCTTAGAGGAGCCAGAAATTTAAGGCCTCCTAGAAGATCTCCACTGCCTGCATGGGACCTCAATTATTTCTTGGAAAAGCTCACCCTGCCTCCATTTGAACCAGCTGCTACTGCTGATCTAAAGTTCTTATCATGGAAAACTGCTCTGCTACTAGAAATTACTTCAGCAAGAAGAGTTTCAGAGCTACAGGCCCTCATGGCTGTAGAGCCTTTTATCATATTTTACCCAGACAGGGTGTCTCTGAGGACAAATCCTACTTTTATGCCTAATGTGGTTTCCAGTGTGGCTGTTAACCAAACAGTTCATCTGCTAACTTTTTATCCAAATCCGCAGAACAAGGGGGAGAGAATTCTGCATTCCTTGGACTTACAGCTACGATTCTACTTGAGCAGGACAAAAGCTCTAAGAAAAACTGAACAATTACTAGTGTCATATGCTGCAGGATCTGAAGGAAAGGCTATTTCAAAGGAGACAATTTCAAAGTGGATAAGCCACTTCATCCGTTTCTGCTACTTACAACATGGCAAACCTGTGCCCAAGGGCATTGGGTCTCATTCCACCAGAGCTGCAGCTACTTGAGGAGTACCAACCAAAGACTTTCTAGAGGCTGCTACTTGGAGTTCTGTTTACAAAGCATTACCATTCGCATCTCTACTCTGTCCAGGGCAGGCTTTGCCACTGCAGTGCTGCAGTGCCTTATAGCCGCTCCTAATGCTGTTTAGCTCCAGCCCCCAACCATAGCTTTGGGATTCTACCCAAATGTAATGACTGCAACAGTGAAACACGAAGAACATAATACAGTTGTATACACTTGCCATAAATGTAGATGTTCGAGTGTATTCACTGTTGCAGTGTAGGTTACCCGCCCACCATCCCCCGTCATTCTGAAGTTCATCTTTCCTTCTCTATCTTCTACAACCTATGTGGTGTATTTGCTTGTAGATGAAGGTAAAGTTTATATTGTTGCATGTGTATGTAATATATATATATATATATATATATATATATATATATATATATATATATACAAGAGAGAGATATATAGATAGATATATAGATGTGTGTGTGTGTATGTATGTATGTATATATATATATATATATATATATATATATATATATATATATATATATAGATATGTATATAGATATATATAGATATGTATAGATATGTATAGATATGTATAGATATATATATAGATATATATAGATATATAGATGATGAGATATATATAGATATAGAGATATATATATATATATATATATATATATATATATATATAATATAGATATAGATAGATATATATAGATAATTTTGCTACCTTTTTGGGGGCACCTGACATCGGGGGCAAGAAAAACTAAAGAAAATGGCGTCGGCTACATGTTTTATACCCCTGACGTCATGGAAGAGAAGACAGCAACCGACGCAGGACCCAAGACTTTGGAATTCAGGCCGACTGAGAGCAACCTGCCAGCAGATTACCCAAATGTAATGACTGCAACAGTGAATACACTCGAACATCTACATTTATGGTAAGTGTACACAACTGTACTTTAGCAGATTGCATTTACCAGGCGAAGAGAAGATAATGTTACAGCGCTTATAGTAATTCTTGATTGTGTAAATATTGCTCATATTGCTTTTTACATATCTGAATATACTTTGTTTATAATGTCCTGTTTTTAATGTTTTTGTATTCCTGGATTTTGACCAAAATAGTTCCACAGAGATTAGTTCTGTACCTTGGCTAACAAATGTTTTTGTATTCCTGGATTTTGACCAAAATAGTTCCACAGAGATTAGTTCTGTACCTTGGCTAACAAATTAAAAAATAAATAAATTAAGAAAAAAGGCTAAGAGAGCATCCAGAGTATCTAAACCAAGAAAAAAAAGGGTATGTATGCTTTACATTCTTGAGAATACTTGTATGGTAATGACTGATTTTTTGTAAGTCAGCAGGGTAGAAGATTCTGGAAAATGACAGAGCTGGGATGAAATGTCAGAAATAGTATGGATCAGTAGGAGTAAATTAAACAGGAAACATGGTAGAAATAGAACTCAAATGAGGAGCAACTTGACAAGGCATAAAGAGAAACTAGGCCAAAACTTAGAACATAAAGTGCACATATACAACACTGAGAGTGATCAAGGTGTTGCAAAAAAAAAGTGCAGTGAATTAATTTGAAAAGAAGGATTAATAAGAAGATGGGTATAGGCAAATAGAAAGCAAGGACAACGGGAGTCACTCATCTTTTAAAGACATACCCGAGTGTACAACATTCAGCAGTATTTGATAAAAGAGAAACATGTGCAGGGGAGTGGATGTAAAATATGTGAAAGTCTTTTCAGGTGAGCAGACCTGTGAGAGGCACTGGTAGGTAACAGCAAAAGCAAACAAAGAATTTGGTATAAAGAAAGGTGTCAGGAAAGAGAGTAGTTGTCTGGTAAACTGTCTTTGCAGTACAGTAAAAGTCTGAAGTTAACTAAAACAGTAGCATGCATAGAATGGTGGAAGTGAAAAGAAACTGATAAAAAGAGGAGGAGTAACTAAATTGAACCAGATCCTGAAGTAAACCATTTCAGGTAACATATTCTTTCTCTGACAGACACATGTGAGCAGATGTTATAAAAAAATGAGCCAGGGTGGTTACAAAAATGGACAGTAAATGAGGTCATAAAGGAAGTGTGAGTAGGCAAAAGCTAACAAATAGAAAAAAAAACAAAGTCGAGAAAGGTTTAATATACTTAAATATTGTGGAAGTAGAATAAAAACTGAGATGGAATCCCGTCTCGGTAAGAAAAAAAAAATAGGTAAATAGAATGGAAGAAATCAAAGGAGAGGAATAGGCTGAAATTATGCAAATGGCAAATGACATAGATCAACTGCATCACTTCTGTGACCAGAAAGTAAAAATTGTAAACTGATGGTATATCACTTCAGTCATGCACAGAAAACGGGAAAAGAAATGGCAAAAGTTCTGTAGATGCAAAAGAAAGACAAAACAGGAATAAATCTATATGTTGTGGGAATGCAGCTGGGAAAAAGGGATTTGTGAAGAAGTTGTCAGAGTGGAAACTTACATATGCAGTAGTGGTATACAGAAAAAATGAGAACTGTGCTTGCTTAATTGATTGGGTT
>NC_056744.1:1229759933-1229797433 GCF_019279795.1 Protopterus annectens
AAAGACAACTGTATAAGATACTTAATGGTTGAAATCACTCCAGTTCAGGTTTTAAAGCATATAGAAGCTACACAGCTGGTGGGACATAGTGACACCACCCCAGACAATAGGGATTCCCTCCCCCATTTTGAGCAGCTTGATACTACTACTAGTTTCAGTGAAATCTAGCAGTTATCCCTCTATAAATTCAGACTTTCTTCATTACAGTTTTGCCTGTTAAAATCTTACATTTCATTTTGTTAAAAATCCTTCATTCAAACTTACTGCACTTTCAAAAGTTAGTTAGCAGATTGATTGTTTTTTTCCCCCTCCTGAAGTACACCAGTGAATGTAGCCCTGCTTCATCCACCCCACTGCATGTAAATAATACTCCCCTTAACTCCACCTCTAATATACACCTAATGTATTCACCCTATTCCATAATAAATATAAAATTAAAATAAATATACACATCATAAGTAAAACTTCCATAATGAATAATTTTTTATCATTCATCCAACTATGCTGTGACGTACATCCCAGAGCCAGGACTCAACCAAACCTTAAATCAAAGAGGAATCCTAAAAACTCTAATCACTATAGATTTCCAAAGTATATGCAATAAAATATCTGAATTTCATACTTGGATAGCCAGTCACGCCCCAGGTATTCTAGTGGCCGCATTGTACTCACTGATGTTAACACATACTGGCTAAGCATATCTTCAGACCACCAGCTAGTATCATGGACTTCCACAACTTAGCAATACACCAGCAAGATACAACAAAAACTATAACCTAAATTTCATCCTTGATTAGATTCTAGTCACCAATCCAGCAAATTTCACTTCAGTAGGTCTACTCATAAATACCCTATGTGACCACCTACCAGCTTATGCCCACCAAATTATCTCTTAACTTACTAAAGAACATAACTTCAAAACTTCCTGCAATCTCTCGAATTTTAACCAAGATTCTTTCCAAAAAACTACTAAAATTTATTGGTTTATCATGAAGTCTCTTCCCCTTAATGAAGCAGTAGAATACCTCAGTGCGGTATACCTAAATATCCTTAATTCCTTAGACTCTCCCTCCCAAGTGGTCAAAAAGAACTAAGACTAACCGTCCCTTGACTCACTAAATCACATAAAGTCCTTATGAAGGAAAGGGACAGAGCATGGCAGTTACAGCAAAAAACAAAAATGAGAAAATGTACAGATATTTGGACAACTATGTAATAAAGTTAAAAAAAAAATGTTGCCAAAGATGAAAAAAAAATGTTATACCCATTTACAAAATAAATATAAAAACAACCCTAAAAGATTTTGGTCATCTGTATCCTCTCTGCTGAACCTAGGAACTATAAAAAAGACCCTAGCCCATACCCTGACATCTCCCCTTCTCAAATAGCTACAAAGTACAACACAATATACTAAAACAGTTGCTCCCATAAGTGTCCAGACTAATGTAAAAAATGTCTGAACTAGTGCTTGCTTTAATGTAATTTGGTAGTCTATTCCATACATCAGCTGCTGTCTCAGAGAGCCAATTAGTATACTGTTCATTCCTATAGAATCTTTTTTTAATTTCTCCAAATCTTTTGGGTTTCTAATACCATTGCAGGAATGGACCCCATTCCCAAGTCAAAGTATAATTAAAGTTCATGAAATTAGTATTGTTTCAGTCTTTGTCAGCCAGAAGTGCTGTTAGCAGCGCCCGCAATGTGTCCAGTAATGACTCCTGCAATTCGTACAAAGTTACATGTATTGGTAACATATCTAAATGTGACTGTAGATTCTTTTTACCTATTGCTCCTACTACTATTGGAACTGTGTGGGTATCTTTCTTCCACATTGCTGTCATTTCTGCCTGCAAATCCTGATATTTTATGACTGTCACTCCGTGCCCTATAAAATTCTGCATTGATTGTCTGATGATTCTCTAGTACTTTCTGATGACACCAAACAGTCCCAGAGGTATTTGTCTCTAAATGTCCCATATACATGAATAATGTGTCCTCTTAAGTATCTATATGAGACCCCGTACAGGTTCATATATTTTAGTCTTTCATAATAACTTAAATTTTTCACATCCATAGGTGTCCTTGGTACATTTCTGCCGTATCTTTCCAGTTTACTCATGCTTGTTTTCTTATAAAGTTTCCATATTGTTATTCCATACTCAAGTTCGAGTCTAATGTACCTAATAAACAATGACATCATTATTTCTGTTTTCCTAGACTTTATCAGTCTTTTTAAACACCCTATAGTTATGTAACTATCATTATCTAATTGGTTGATGTGACTTGAAAAACTCAAACCTGGATCTACCGATATATCAGGTCCTTAAATGAATCTCCAGTGTCAGTCACAGTATGCTGTATTAAATGCCTTTCTGTTTGTGTGCCAAATTTCATATGCTTAGTTTTTGACTTATTTATCAGCATGTTATTCTCCTGTGCCGAAATGGTCAGTTTAGTCAAGTTCTTTGCAGATGTGCCCTTTCTGTAACACATGTAACCAGTTTACTCAATTTCAAGTCCTCTGCATACAATCTGTAGAACACCTTAGATGAAAAAGATAGGTCTGAAAGATATAATCTAAACAAGTGTGGGCTTAAGACAGAGCCTGAGTATAAACAAGAATTTCACTTGTCCAGTTACTGTGCAATAGTTGCCATGTCCTATATGTAAGCCATGCAGCCAACCATCCTCAAGACTACATCAATACTTAGGTGTTCTTATTTATTCTTCAGTGTTTTGTGTATGACCTTGTCAAATGCTAAAGTTAAATCTCTATAAATTACATCATTGCGCAATTTTTCATTCATAGCTGCTGTTATATTGTTATAGAACATCATGTTGCATCTGGTAATGGATCTATTTTCAACATATGCATGCTGATATATGGTTTCAAGTCCCAACCTTTCTAACTGAGACAATAACTTAACCAATATTACCTTCTCCATTATTTTTCCACAACTTGAAAAGTAGACTTAAAGGTCTGTATGACTTTGTGTTTGTCCTACTCCCTTTTCCATAAAGGCAGGTTTAATAAGTGATGTTTGTAATCCTTAGGAATCTTTCCATATTTATACGAACTAATAAAGAAAAGATATAATGGTACTGTAAGATGTTCTTCGTATTTCACTGTTGCAGTCATCACACTAGGATTATCTGCCTGCAGGTAGCCCTCAGTCGGCCCAAATACCAGAGACTTAGTATTTCTGCGTTGGATGCTGTTGCTCCAGGACTGACGTCCGGTTGTCAGGGGTATAAAAACAGGCAGCCGATGCCATTACATCAGTCTTTCTTGCCGAGGAGCCCGAAGCAGTTAGCAAGTGCCGGTCAGCCGCTACCTGAATTTTCGTTTACCAATTGTATAATCCTGAAGTCTTCTAAAGCGAAGTACCCCACTAGGGATCCATTTTTCTTGTTATAACCGATGTCAGAAAAAGTTAACAATTGTCTTGCCTGTGGAAAGGAAATGCCTCACAGAGATTTCATCCTTAATGCATCACCTGTTTAGGCCCAGCCCATGATGTACCTCGCTCTCGGATTTGTGCCTTGTTTAACACCCTAACCATTCGTCGTCGGGCTCTCTTTGTTACTAAATTCTTTCGCTCTCGATCTCTGTATTCTGAAATGGCTTTGGTAAGCCATCCGACTACCAATATTCTGAAAAAAAAAAAAAATGTAATGATAAAGACAGAGACAGCATAAGTCCAAAGCTGCTGACGGCACTTTCGTTAAGCTAGTTGCCAGTCTGCCGGTACTCAGTGAGGCTCTTTCACAGCCCCTGATGCCCGCTGCAGTGGATTTGCAGGCCTCTACTGAGACCCATTCGGAGTCCGGTATGCCATGAGACACTTCTTTGACTATGTAATCTGCAGATGTCTCTACCTTGGATGGGTCCAGAGCCGCTGTGCAGACAGCGGCTTCTGAGGCAGTTCTTTGCTCAACCGATGTTAGACTCAAACCAACGACTTCTTTTTTAACCAAAACTACCAAGTTTCTTAGGCCCAGAGTACACACTACACCTAGAAAACAGACGACCAGAGCGCATGCACCTGCTCCCATGCCACAAAAACAAATGCTAGAATGGCCGAAGACCTTATTACGCTGATTAGGGGAAGTCAGCCTTCCCCTTCTAAGAGAAAGAGACCAGTCCCCTACAGCTTCTACAGACCAGGAGTCCAATGACTCAGAGTTCTGATTATGAAGACATTCCCTTATCTGCTTATGAGGATTCAGATGCAGAGGAATCCATTCCCTCTGCCTTCCTTCCAGAGGATTTTTCTTTTGGTGAAACCTTGTATATACCTTAAGAGAGCATTTCCACCGGGAATGCTAAGACTGTCCTCAGTCCAAAAAGACCAAAAGAGACTCAAAGAATTCCTAGAGTTGTCTCAGCACAGGCCTTTAGAAATACCCCCTGTCCTGGATGTTGTTGATGTTTTTATGGAATCCAGTCTTACTCCTGACACTTTACCTCCTCCCCCTAGGAAACCAGATGGGCACTACAGAGTACCTGACACTCACAGATTTCTTTTCAAGAATCCTACTGCTGACCCAGAGATAATTTCCCAGGGGCCTAAAGGCATCAAGGCAACTGCAGCCAAGAATCCCACCCCTTCGGACAAGGATTCCAGAGCTTTGGACAGAATGGGTAAGAAGGTATATACCGCTGCAACTCTTGCTATTATGGCATTGAATTGTCAGTTTCACATGCTGAAGTACCAGCAACATATTGTGGAACTTATTAAACAAAAAGTGGCAACCTTTACAGACTGTGCAGAAAATAAAGAATTGCAGGAGCTTATGCACTCTGCAAGCCAAGTCAACAAGCATATTTTGCAGTGTGGCGTTGATGCCCTAGAATAATCTTGGCGGGCAGCACTCACTGGCTCTGTACTGAGAAGACATGTTTGGCTCAAGGAGCAGGCCTTGCCAGACCATGTCAAATCAAAGTTACTAGATGCCCCTTTGAACAAGAACAGTTTGTTTGGCACCAAAGCAGAAGAGGTTCTTAAAAAGATGGAAGAAATAGCTAAGTCTATGCAGACTGTTAAATAATTCTTACAAGTGCAAACCCCTAGATTCAGTAGGCATTGCCCTTCCAAACACTGGTCCTTTCCAGCCCCCTCCAGGCCTCCTCAAACCAGACCCAGGGGAAACATACCACGCAGACTACAGTCCGAGTGTTCATAGATCTAAGCAATGGAGTACCCCCACCCCTAAAGCAGGGAGTGGTAAGCCACCACCTTACTGAAAACCTCACAATGACTTCCTTACTCCACTCCTCAGCCCTGCCCAATTGCTTGTGCCCCTAGGAGGAAAACTTGCCCTTCATGCAAAAAACTGGATGTCCATCAAACAGGACTGGTGGGTCCTCAACATTGTATCCCAGGGGCACAAGTTTTATTTCCATTCACTGCCATCCCCAAGCGGGTTTCCAGACCTTCCTCCAAACCAGTGGGCAGAGGCTTTAGGCCAAGTAGCTTCCCTGCTCAATATCAGCTATTCAGCAAGTTCCAGTAGAACAGAGGGGTCAAGAATTCTACTCCAGACTCTACCTGGTATCCAGGAAAGAGGGCTCTTGTAACCCAATCCTGGATCTTTCAATTCTCAGCACCTTCCTGGTGGTACCAAAATTCAAAATGCTTACCCTGCAACAGCTTCTTCCTATGCTAGCCAATAAGGGAGTCATGCAGGAAGTATCTGTGTTTCAGGGCAGGATCTATGCATTATCAGTTCTCTGCACTTTCCTTTGGCTTATCTACTGCGCCCAGAGTATTCACAAAATGCCTGTCTCAAGCCATTGCATACTGCAGGCAGAGAAATATCCGAATTTACCCGTGCTTGGATGACTGCCTGATTCAGGCGGACAGTCAGGAATTGCTGTTGCAGCACCTGACATTTGAAAAAACACCTTCTCACTTCCTTTGGGTACACCATCAACAAAAAATCAATCAAAACTGGTACCCAGTAAAAAATTGTATTCCTGGGAGTAATCTTGGCCACAACATCCCAGATAGACAGACTTGTTTTTCTGAAGTGAGAAATGCTGACAGCCTACTTAAAACAAATGGCCACCAGAACCCAGCTATCTGCAAGAAAAATACTGCAGGCCCTAGGGATCATGGCCTCATGTATACTGCTAATTCCACATTCAAGACTGCATATGAGGAAACTTCAATGATACTAAAAAGTCTTTGGTGCCAACATTCTCAGGACCTGGAAACAGTCATTCCTGTCATACCCTGCCTAAGGACAGAGTTCCTTTGGTGGGCAGACACATGCAACCACAACAAGGGACTGCCCTTTTCTCAACCCACGCCACCCAGACCCTAACCACAGATGCATCAGACTATGCCTGGGGAGCACACATGGATGGCAAATGTATTCAGTGCCACTGGAGCCCAAGTCAAATTCATCTGCACATCAACCAAAAAGAGATGCTAGCTGTGCAGAACGCCCTGACAGCTTTCAGATCCCTTCTCTTTCCAGGACAACTGCTAATAAAAACAGACAGCACCACAGTTATGCGGTACATCAACAAGCAGGGAGGAACCCACTCTGCAGGTTATCCATGGCCCTGTGGTACATGACCTTGGACATGCAAGTCCATATGCAAGCTCAATTCTTGCCAGGCAAACAAAACTCACTGGCAAACAACTTAAGCAGAAGTGTCCTAGACCCACGCGAGTGGCAATTGGAGCCCAGCACCTTCAACCTTCTGATTCAGAAATGGGGGACCCCAGAGGTGGATCTCTTTGCCTCCTCCTACAACCACCAGGTCAGCAAATTCTGCACCAGAAATCCTCACAGCAGGGCCTGGAAAGTGGATACCCTATCTTTTCAGTGGGTAAATCTCTCAATCTATGCCTTTCCCCCTCTGCCCCTTCTTTCAAGAGTATTATTCAAGATAAGACAGGACAGACCAAGGACAATTCTGGTTGCCCCGGACTGGCCACGCCAGCACTGGTACCCACTCCTGCACAGCTTGTCACCGGTGTCACCTTGGCACCTACACCAGAATCCAACCCTGCTCGCTCAGCAGGAGGGACAGATTTTACATCCACAACTGCAAACCCTAAATCTTGCAGCCTGGCTTATTCCTTGATTTCTCCCCCAGCAACCCTAAGCAAGCAGGTGCTGGACGTCATTCTTGAAGCCGGAAGACCCAGTACAAGAAAATCCTATGCTGATAAGTGGAAAAGGATCTACTCCTGGATTCAGTCTAAAGGAGAGGACAAAACTCTGCCCTCCCTCCCTCTACTCCTGGATTACTTAGCAGATCTACTCCACAAAGGCCTGTCTTTCTCCTCCATTAAGGTACATGCCTCAGCCATTTCGGCTCATTACAACACTGAGCCACATCTCTTCTTGCACCCTCTTATCAAACAGTTCCTGAGAGGGGCAAACATCTAAAGGCCACCAAGGAGAGCACCCACCCCTGCTTGGGACCTTAACTTTGTACTGGAAAAGCTCACGCTTCCCTTTTTGAACCTGCTGTGTCAGCTGAGTTAAAATTCCTCTCTTGGAAAACTGACAGGGTTTCCCTCAGGAATAACCCTTCCTTTATGCCTAAAGTGGTGTTCAGAGTGGCTCTCAACCAATCCATCCATTTGCCAACTTTCTTCCCTAATCCTCAAAGTAAAGGGGCAAGGATCCTGCACTCCTTGGATGTGCACAGACAACTCAGATTCTACCTTGATAGGACTAAGCCCTTCAGAAAATCTGAGCAGTTACTAGTCCGCTCTACAACAGGGGCAGAGGGCAAGGCCATTTCAGGACCAACAGTTTCCAAATGGATAGCACACTGCATCCAGTTCTGCTACAAGCACCATGAAAAACCAACCCGTCAGAGGGTCAGAACACATTCCACTAGGGCAACATCTACTTCTGCAGCATTTCTCAGGGAAGTCCCTATCAGGGACATCCTGGAAGCTGCTACCTGGAGTTCTGTACACACCTTCACCAAGCATTACCACCTGCCTATCTTTTCCAAGTACAGGGCAGGTTTTGCAGCAGCAGTCCTGCAAGACATACTAGCCAGCCCTAACTCTTCTTGACCATCTACACCCTTCTTCAACTTTGGGAATCCACCCAAGCTTGATGACTGCAACAGTGAAAAACGAACATAGTACAGTTGTGTACACTTACCGTAAATGTAGATGTTAGAGTGTATTCACTGTTGCAGTCCTGGTTTCCCTCCCTCCAGCCTCCGGTTTCTCTCTCTCTCTCTCTCTCTCTCTCTCTCTCTCTCTCTCTCTCTCTCTCTCTCTCTCTCTCTCTCTCTCCTGTCTATGGCTATTACTCACCCCTTTCAGGGGTATTGGTATTTACTTTTTACTGGTGGTGTTTTCCACACCATAACTTAGCTCCCTCTTTGGGGGGGCTTCTGACATTTGGGGCATAAAAACTTATGTAATGGTGTCGGCTGCCTGTTTTTATATCCCTGATGTCAGTCCTGGCGCGACAGCATCTAACGCAGAAGTACTAGGTCTCTGGTATTCAGGCCGACTGAGGGCTACATGCAGGCAGATAACCCTAGTGTGATGACTGCAACAGTGAATACACTTGAAAATCTACTTTTATGGTAAGTGTACACAACTGTACTTGTTTGCTGGTTCTCAGGTGATTTAATAATTGTCTCCACTCTGTGCTTTGTTTAGATCCAGTTTGCATATTCCTTCTCAATGTAATCTAATTTGATTTCAGTATCTGAGGTTACCTGGATGTCACTAGAACAACTTATCACCCCCCTTTGTGGAGCCAAACTGTGTTGCATAAGATTTTGTGAATATATCTATAAGCTGTTGTGTCTAAGAAGAAATTTTAGTGTCTACACACGGTTTATCAATATTTATGTCTTCACTACTTCCACATCTTGTGCATCTATTAATTAGATTAATAATTAATTAAATATTAACATATCTATTATGTTCAGTATCTTTACATACATTTTTTGTAATTTTTTTCTTGGATCTTGTCTCACATTATGCTTAATTTTTGTCCATTTTGTTTATTTCAGTTTTCAAAGTTGAAGTTAGATCTCTCTTCCATTTCTTGTATGTTTTGTCTCTCATCTTAATCAAGTATCGTGTTTGTATGGAGATGTACCCTCCTGATAAAAAAGCAACCAAAGGCTACTGGACAAAATGTATTGTAAAATCAATAAAAGTCTAGCATTTCGGCAAACAGCCTTCAAGGAGTAAAACAAGCAGCACACACTTACCATATGTAATAGTTACATGAAACAATCAACTAATTAATCCATTATACAATTATCTAAATCAAATATTTCCAGTTCACCTCCTCTTTATGTAAAAGTTTATCCTTTAAAAAAAAACAATTCACAACCCTCACACAAACCTGTTCAGGAACAGTACCCTGCAGTAATAAAAGATTGTTTTTCTTTAAAGTGCATAGCAATGGGACACTCCACTTTTTGTTTTTTAATGTCCCTAATATGCTCTTGTAGTCTAACTCTAAATTTTCTCTTACTTTCTCCAATGTAATATAGGTCACAAGGATACCTGAGGGCATAAACAACACCCTTCGTGATACAAGAATAATTTCCCATTGGATGAAAATAAATACCATTAATCTTTCCAAAAAAATTCACTATATATCTACATGTACTACAACTATTGCAGGGAATAGTACCCAAGGGCAAGGGATTTCTTATAACTACGTCTTTAGGGGAAAAAAATAGTAACTAAAAAGTCCTTTAAATTTCTACCATGTCTGTATGAAATAGCAGGACAATGATTTCAAATCTGAATCAAATCATTGTCCCTCAACAAAATTTTCCAGCAACATTTTAATATTTCACTTATTTTTTCACAAAGTATGTTTTCTTACTATATATAATATTCTTAATCAAATACCTCTTTATTATTTCTACTCCATATCTCAAAGGATGGACTTCATTATTTCTCTGATCACTTTTTTCAAAGCCATATTAACTAATTTCCAATCATACCCCCTACTAACAAACATTTTAAAAGTTTGATTAGACTCTTCTATAAAATCTGCCCAATTGTTAGAAATTCTATAAAGACTTAATTCTCCATAGGGCCAAGGTTCTGTAAGGTGACTGGGATGAAAACTTCCCCCCATGTAAATACGGAGTACCATCCACAAATTTTCTGTGAACCATTGTTCTCATTTCACCAACTGTTTTAAAACCAGATTCAAAAATACAACCTGATCTCCAGATTGTAAACCATCAAATCCAAAGCCATATATCTTCGTAATCTAGAATAGGACCTGGCTGCTGTCTGCTCCTCTCCTAGCGTCTCTTTCCCTGTGTTATGTAATGCATCAGAGTGAAGTTGTTTAAACAATTTAACTGCTGTAATGATAGAGCATGATGTGTGTATATAATATTCATAACTACGCTACTGCTGTTTATACTGCTTTAGAATGTATTTATTTGCAATGTCTTCTTAAATGCTGTTGCTGAATATATTTTACAAACGTGCTTACTGCTTCAACTTACTTTGAATTCTGCCTCTGTAGTCGCACATTGTTCTGGGTGTCCGTTGCTCTTTAACTGAATTGTCTAACTCCTTTACTGCTGTTTATATTGCTTTAGTAAACATTATTTAGGGTGTCCGATGCATTTTATTGAATTGTTTAGCTCTCAGAACTCCAGAATTCCCATCGGCGAGGTCAATTGCTGTGTCCCACCTTTTTTCTCCCAAGTATAGTTGAACGCTAGCTTAGCCTAATTCTCATTCTGAGGAATAATCTAAACTTATACCCTATTAAGACTTGTTTAAAATAAGACGCAAACAGACAGAACTTCCTTTGAATCTGCCTCTCTAGTTGAGCATTGTTTAGGGTGTCCGTTTCTTTTTTTTTTTGTATTGTTTAGCTACTCTACTGCTGTTTATATTGCTTTAGTAAACATTGTTCGGTGTGCCCGATGCATTTTATTTAATTTGTCTAGCTCTCAAAAAGCCAGAATTCCCATCGGCGTGGTCAATTACTGTGTCCCGCCTTTTTCCCCCCAAAAACAGATGAATGCTAGCTTAGCTAAATTGTCATGCTGTGGAATAATTTAAACTTATACCCCATTAAATAACACGCCAAGAGAGAACAGGTTCCAAACACAGCGGTACCTTATTTACTCAAAGGTAGCGTGCTAGCTATCTATAGTACTCGCTTTGTTGCGTACTAACCCGTCCTGAACCACTTAATTATTTTCTAAACCGGCAATGGCATTAGCAACGACCGTACCCTAGTGGTACCTTTCTCTGGTGGCTTTTTTTCCACTGGTCCCCCAAAGTGTAATTTGTCCCTTTTGAACGCACTGGTGGCTTAGCAAAGGCATCTTGAACCTGATTTTATGCCTTTTGAAGCAAAGCGCCTCCATATGGTACAGATTAAACCTATCCCCTAATGTTTGCCGTCGCTGAACACAATCCTGTCCAAACTCAGCGACAACTTTTTTCCCTTGAGCAAGTGTAACGTGCAACTTATTCCACTTCACTGCTGGGTACAATTCAACTAGTCCCCTAACCTTACTGCTTACTTCTTGAAAGTGCCAGCAATACTCCTAGTGGCACCTCTCTTGTGTGGTTCGTCATTTACCACTGCTCCCCTGAGTGTTTTTTTGGCTCTTGTGTATACTGAGTACTGCACCTTACACATGGCGGCTAAGCGAAGACACTTGAACTTCCTCTCATAACAATCTGCTGCTTCGCTTTCCTACCTCATTATGGAGCTGTGAAGATGTTTTAGAACCCTTTAAGTAGCATCGGGCTACTTAATTAGAACACCGCTCTACCGAAACCAGCTGTAAGCTTCCCTGCACCACTATTCATCCTTTGTCAAGCCTGTAATTAGCTCTCAAACTTGACAATGCCCCATTACTTTTAATCAGAAGAATAGCCCTATTATTCCATCTACATTTACGTTTCTGGCGTTCAAGCCAAGAAGTGGCCCTGTAACTACGGCTCTCTCATAGTTATCACCATAAGTAGCCCTTCTGACACCCGTATTGAGCATAGTACAAGACGCTTAATTGCTAATAATGAACGCAGAGTAAATGTAACTGCATTGATACTAACCATATATAGTCTTTGTCAATATCATGTGTATTGTATCCACACTAGCCTAAACCTGTGCTAACTTTGATTTTTCTCTCCCACCTTGTCTCCTTTTCTATTTAAGCTTTCCCTGCTCTTCCTGTGCCTCCAACACTAGACTACAGGAACCAAAGGACCCTCTCCAAACTACAGTGGAGTTTACCTTCAGCATTAGACTCCCAGCATCCCCATTCAAGGAAACTAGAAAAGTATGTTTGCTGTCTAACTACTGCCAGATAGCTTCTCCTCCACTGTAACATTACTACAGGGCCTAAGCACGTTCAGAGTCTGGTCAGCCAGCAGCCTCTACCCCCCCCCTCCCTCTGTAATTTTCTAACACCCCCTTCTTTCTCTAGTGAGTTCATGCAACTTCCACCCTGCTTTCACCCCTCTCCTAGCTTCACACAGCTGCCTCCCTCAGAGCCACCTGTAGTTACAGACCTGTCCACTAGGGGGCTCCCTTCTTCCCAGTCCTATCTGTACTCTTTAGCCTCCTGAGTCTTTTTTACTTTATCTTTTCTGTTACCCCAGACCTATTTTTCTCTAGCTCCTCCAACTATACCCTGTACTCTTCTTTCTTTTTCTACCATCTCTAGGCTCTTTCTTCACTGTTCTTATCTACTTAAGATTTAGAAAACTTACCTTCTGAAGCCTGCACTGCTGATTGTTTTTTCTCCCACAGCTGCTGCTTACCTGTTTCTACCCGCTCCGTTCGCCCTGCGGGCTCACTCCGCTCCCCTACCCTGCCCCCAATTCTTACCCGCCCCCAGTGCTCCTACCTTTATAGTACTATTGACCACACCCCCTATCTTACCTACCCAATCAGATAAGTACCTATCTTACACTCACTCCGCCCCTTCTACTGTACATCATACTCATTAATTAACTAACCAACTCCTACCCTATTTACCTAAGCTCAAACTACTTCTCAGCTTCTAGAACTACAACCTTCCTTTCTCTTCCTTGTGCATCTCCCTAACTTTTAAAATGCACAGAACATCAATCCTTCTTCAAATAAAACTTCTTATCTGTTTATCACTTCTTTCCTGTTTTACTTCTTACCTCTTAACCTCTTATGAATACCCACTTCACTCTACCATTCCTTTTTCATCCAAACATACCTCTACACCTATATGTACTTTCTCTCCTACCTTCTCAAATGTCACTACTCAACCCAATTACCTACTAGGCAAATTCCACAGACTTGCATATGTTGAGTTAAACAAACGAAAATCAAAGAAACTAACAGTTAACTTTCAAGAGACTTCATATTCCTCCACTTACTGTTGGACGGAGATATTAATCCCAACCCTGGCCCACATCATACCAATTCCAACAACCACAAAAAACATGGCAAACCTAGTTCTCCATCATCCACCAAACCTACCAAATCTCTCTCTATAGCCCATCTAAATATACAAAGTATTTGTAACAAAACTACTCAGGTTCATGCCCTTCTAGAAACATATCAGTTTGATATTTTATGCTCAACTGAAACATGGCTAAAGCCCTCCAATAAAGACAACAAAATTACCCCACCCGGATATAACATCATTAGACTTGATCGCACTACAAAAAAGGGTGGAGGGGTAGCAATTCTCTATAAAGCACAAATCCAAATTAGCATTATAGATCAGACTCTTTGCCTTTATAATCATGCAGAAATACTCTGCTCTAAACTTCAAATCAACTCTACTAAGGCCATAAATATCATATGTGTTTACCTTCCCCCAGGAAATAACATTAACACACTCGAATGCATTCTAAGTTCACTCTACAACTACTTCCCTCAAGAAACACTACTCCTAGGCGATTTCAACATCGATTGGTATTCCTGTAATAGTAATAATCCTACCTCCCATATAAACCTCCATGGCTTTACCTAACTCATAAACAGTCCTACTAGAATAAATAAAACTAACAAAAATGATACCATCTTAGACTGGATTCTTACTAATACTACTCAACAAACCTACCAATCAAGTACTCTCCCAGATAATCTAAGCGACCACTCACCTACTTATGTCATTAGGCATAAAACTAACCTAATTTTACCTACCATATACAGAACACTACGTTCAAAAAAGCATTTTAACTCTGAAGATTTTCTAGCTGAATTATTACAATGTAATTGGTCCCCACTAAAATATCTCCCTCTTAATGAAACGGTAGAATACTTTAATTCAACATTCTTATCTATCCTTGACCATTATGCTCCTAATCACACTATTAGAACCAAAGCTAAAGCAGCACCCTGGCTGACCAACAATACTAGGCAAAAAATCATCCTCTGAAACAAATCTTGGACTAAATGGCGTACCACGAAGAATCCAACTGACCACCAAAACTTCCGAGAACTTAGAAATAGTACAAAAAAAGCTATCATAATAGACAAAAAGAATTATTACCTTCAATTACAACAAACCTCCAAAAAGGAACCAAAAACATTTTGGTCCAGTATTAATAATCTTTTATCCCCAGGCCAATCCATAACACCTAACCCTCAGGACTGTAACCCAGAGAACCCCATACAAACAGCCAATGACTTATTAAACTCTTGCTAGTCACCTAACACCCGACACCTCCAAGCTACTCTCACCTACTTTAAATCTACCTCCTTCATTTCACTTACAACCTGTATCTACCTCCTTTATCTTATCACTGCTCCAAAAACTAAAACCTACTACTCCTTCTGCAGATAAACTTCCTGCAGAATTCTTGCAAATAGGAGCCAAAGCCATTGCCTATCCCATCTCTATTCTGATAAATAGATCCATAAAGGAAGGACTTTTCCCTCTATCTGGAAGATATCCCACATAATCCCTCTACACAAAGGAGGTAAGTCAAATGACTTCTCTAACTTTCGTCCCATAGCACTCCTATCACCTATAGCTAAAATCATGGAAAAATGTATCCATAAGCAACTTCTTAATCACCTTCTGCACAACAACCTACTTGCTAACTGTCAGCATGGATTCAGACCTTCCCACAGTACTACCTCAGCTCTACTCTCCTTTACCAATTCAATCAACTATAACCGTACTAATAATAATCTTATCATCAGTCTTCATTGACTTATCTAAAGCTTTCGACATGGTTAACCATAAACTTCTTCTGCACATACTAAAATCTCTCACTTGACCTTCCTTTCTTAACTTGGTTCATGTCTTACCTAGAAAACCGGCAACAGGCAGTTCTCTGGAAAAATGCACTATCCAATCTCCTCCCCATCTCTTTAGGTGTACCACAAGGCTCTATCTTAGGCCCCCTTCTATTTACCATCTTTATTAATGACCTCCAATCAACTATCCCATATACCACCTGTATACAATATGCAGACGATTCTACTATTATCTGCACTGCTAAGTCTCAAACTGAACTACAATTAATAACCCAAAAAGCTTTTACCACTGTTGAACAATGGTTCTCCGATCGATGCCTACTACTCAACCCCAAGAAAACAAAACTGCTATTATTTTTACCATCCCGTAGATCTACCCCACTAAACCTCACTCTTACTTCCACTGATAGTACTCTCATCTCATCAGTTGCAACTACTAAACTTTTAGGTATAACTATTGACAATAATCTCAACTTTGAGACTCACATCAACAACACAATAAAAATAGTTCATAAAAAAATTGGATCCCTTTACAGAATTAAACCCTTCCTCACACCCAAAGCAAGGACAACCTTAGCCAGATCTCACCTTATCTCTACTCTTCTATATGCTTCCCCCATATACACTAATCTCTCCAAAAACAACCTCAAGAAACTAACAAGATCTTACCATAACATTGCTCGATTTGCAGCAGGATCCCCATTTAGAACGCACAACTGCCTCAACCTAAGAAAACTAGGTTAGCTTGAACTTCAGAACCAACTCATACTTCAACAGCTCTTAATGGCTCACAAGATACTATACCAACCAACTAAAACACCTATACTCTGTAACCTCATTTCACCATACAATAATCTGAAACATCTACGCTCTTCCAATAATTAAACTACTGATTAATTCAACCAAACCCAATAACTCTGCAGGTGACTCTCTCTTTTCCAATTCTGTTGGAAAAATGTGGAACAAATTACCCTCTGATATCTTAATTTTGTCTTCTCTCCCACGTTTTAAAAAAACAGCTGAAAATTCATCTTCATAAACACTGGCTGTGCTCCTGCACCTACCCAGCTTAACTCTACTTCTACCTCTTTAACCTTTCTTTCCCTATAATTCCTGCATTTACCTTTGTCTATATCCTCGTAGCTCCCCCTTTATAAAATATTGTACACAGTCATATGTTTATTCTCTTTTGATAAAAAAAAAAAACTTTTAAAATCATTTGTTTATTATACTTATGTTTTTGCTCTGATTATGTTTATGTAATACATGTTTTAACTAGTCCTGATGTAAAATCCTTGTATTTGTATTGTCAGTCTCTGTTTTTAGTATTTCATAACTCTTGGAGCTTTTCTCCCTGGGCCTCTACTGAAAATGGACACATATCCAGCTAGACTAGCCCGGTCAACAAAAGTAAAATAAAATAAAATAAATATATTAATTTTGTTGCAAATCAATAACAAAATGCTTCAATTTTATCATTGCCACCCTTGCAAATAAAAATCAAATCATCTCTGTACCTAAAATAGCTAATAACATATCTAGACATAAAAGTATGTTTATATAGATATCCCACCTCAGAGATATCATTACATTTGCATACATGGGGGCAAAAGAAGCCCCCATCGCCATGCCTTATAACTGATGATATATTACCTTGTCAAACAAAAAATAATTTAACAAACAAAAATTAGTTAACTCAATAATATAATGGGCAAAAGGACCATCACCCAAAAACTGATGTAAAGCTCGAATACTACAGTGCAATGAAAAAGTATTTGCCCTTTCCTTATTTTTTTGCATGTTTGTCGCACTTAAATGCTTCAGATCATCAAACAAATTTAAATATTAGACAAAAATAACCCAAGTAAGCACAAAATGCAGCTTTTAAGTGATAATTTTATTAAGGAAAAAAATATCCAAACCTACAGGGCCCTGTGTGTAAAAGTAATTGCCCCCTAAACCTAATAAATGGCCGTGCCACCCTTAGCAGCAACAACTGCAGTCAAGCGTTTTAGATAACTGGCAGTGAGACTTTCACATCGCTGTTGAGGAATTTTGGACCACTATTCTTTGCAGAATTGTTTTAATTCAGCCATATTGGAGGGTTTCCGAGCATGAACTGCTTTTTAAGGTCATGCCACAGCCATCTCAATTGGATTCAAGTCCGGACTTTGACTAGGCCACTCCAAATCCTTTTTTTTTTTTTTTTTTTTTTTTTTTTTTTTTTTTAAGCCATTCAGAGGTGGACTTGCTGGTGTGTTTTGGGTCATTGTCCTGCTGAAGAACTCAAGTGCGCTTCAGCTTGAGGTCATGAACTGATGGCTGGACATTCTCCAAGTTTTTTTGGTAGAGAGCAGAATTCATGGTTCCATCAGTCACAGCAAGTCGTCCAGGTCCAGAAGCAGCCCCAGTCCATCACACTATCACCACCATGTTTGACTGTCTGCATGATGTTCTTTTCCCGAAATGCTGTGTTACTTTTACACCAGATGTAATGGGACACGCACCTCCCAAACAGTTCGACTTTTGTTTTGTCAGTCCACAAAATGTTTTTCCAAGAGTCTTTGGGATCATCATGATGTTTTTTGGCAAAAGTGAAATGGAGCGTTTATGTTCTTTTTGGTCAGCAGTGTTTTTTGCCTTGGAACTCTGCAATGCATGCCATTTTTGCTCAGTCTCTTTCTTATGGTAGAGTCATGAACACTGACCTTAACTGAGGCAAGTGAGGTCTGCAGTTCTTTAGATGTTGTTCTGGGTTCTTTTATGACCTCTTGGATGGGTCGTTGCTGCGCTCTTGGGGTAATTCTTGTAGGCCTGCCACTCCTGGGAAGGGTTCACCACTGTTCCATGTTTTCTCCATTTGTGGATAATGGCTCTCACTGTGATTCGCTGGAGTCCCAAAGCTTTAGAAATGGCTTTGTAACCTTTTCCAGACTGGTAGATGTCAGTTACTTTGTTTCTCATCTGTTCCGGAATTTCTTTAGATCACGGCATGATGTCTTCCTTTTTGGGATCTTTTGGCCTACTTCACTTTGTCTGACACGTTCTATTTAAGTGATGTCTTGATTCAACAGGTCTGGCAGTAATCAGGCTTTCCCAAAAATGTGATTAACCACAGTTATTTCATGATTTAACAAGGGGGGCAATTACTTTTTCACATAGGGCCACGTAGGTTTGGATATTTTTTTTCCTCAATAAATAAAATCATCACTTAAAAACTGCATTTTGTGTTTACTTGGGTTATCTTTGTCTAATATTTAAATTTGTTTGATCTAAAACATTTAAGTGTGACAAACATGCAAGAAAATAAGAAATCGGGAAAGGGACAAATACTTTTTCATTGCACTGTATGTTCATGGTTTATGCTTGTATAAAGGCTTTTAACATAAACTGTGAGCCAGTACATGTCCTTTTCCCATCTCAATTCTAAAATCAAAAGTGTTCTTATCAAGGTTTTAACTTGATTAGAAATGGCAATAAATCTTTATGGATCAAAACAACAATATTATTCAAAAAATACCTGCATGCAGATACAATAGGGCAGCCAGGTGGTTAGTAAGACTTATGTATTTTGGGTAAACAATAGAGGGTTGCAATCCATGAACATCAAATTTCTTATCAAGATCTTCCCTTATGTACCCCAATCTATAACCTTTTTCCAACAATAATTTATACTGTGATATTGCATCATTATAAGCCTCAGTACTACTATTTTCATATATTAACTCATCCTCTAAATGTTCATAATACATACGAGCATGCTGAGTATGATGCAATATCACAATTTTATTTCCTTTATCAGAAGGTTTTAATACAGGTTCTCTTCTGTTACTTCGGTGTTTTAAAAGCATTCCACTCGGCTTTAGTTATCATTTTTATCAGATCTGACCTTAACATCATCATATAACTGCTCTACTGAAAAGTTAAACATCACAGAAAATTTTTAATGGTTTATTAGTGAAAGGTGGAGTAAAAGAACTGTTAGTATGAACAGCTCTTGTATCCAGTAAACAATAAGCATTTAAACTATCATCATCACTAAAATCCGAAATACAAGAAATAAAACTTTCATCTGAAGAAGTCACATCACCCAAATCATGTTCGCATGTACTATTATTAAAACTCTTACTGAAAAATATTTCAAATGTAACGTCCGTACTAAGTGTAATATCTCTTGTTTAAAAACTTAGACATGGTATTACTGTTGGCACAAATTTTAAGCCTAAATGTAAGACTTCTGTGCCAAAGTAAGTTCACAGCTAGATAAATTTAAAACAATGGAGCTTCTATAAGCAGTTACATCAGTCGCTGTATCATCACAAGAAAGCGGACTCCAAACTGATAAAATAGATGTGAAGCGGGAACCGGCAACAAATAAACCAAAGCAAACTTTTATTTTTTAGTGCTTTTGTCTGCAATCAGTCACTGTATCATAATTAACAGTCATTTTATTTCCATCTCCCTCATTTAGATGGTGAACGCATATGTCCTTAGGTTGCATGGATGTACTGTCCATGATAGTTCCAACTCCTTTTACTGTTTTGCTGGCCCACTTGTCTCTCACTATTCCTCTGAAAGTGCCGTTCATGTGCAGCTGGTTGTGCTGATGGGAGAAGGAGTTAAGCATTCTCTTCAGTCTCTCCCACTGTAGTATAGCCACTTCATTCTGATGAAGTAAATAAGACTGCCTGTTGTTTTTTGAAACTTCCATTCTGAAATCTATGGGAGTCCCGATTACACTTCTTTTGGTTGGACTTCCACAAAAACGCCCACCCATTCTCATAATCACAAAAGTCACGTTTAATTTTCTATTTTTTCTTGTCTATCAAATCAGATTCAAGAGTTTTTAATCTTTCATTGATATCCTCCAAACGATGTTCTAAATGAGTTGAGGTGAGATGAGAAGACAGTTCAGAACAAGCATTTTTAGTCTCCCAAGTGTCCGTTTGATTTGATCTCTCTCAGTGAGTATGGTAACCCACTCTATAGATCAGTGATGAGCAGCTGCTAACCAACGGTCACAAAAGGCTTCATCTACATCATTGGTCAGTCGTGCCTTGTGGCCTATATTATATTGGAGAAAGTAAGAGAAAATGTAGAGTTGGACTACAAGAGCATGTTAGGGACATTAAAAAACAAAAAGTAGAGACTCCCATTGCTATGTACTTCAAAGAAAAACAATCTTTTATTACTGCTGGGTACTGTTCTTGAGAAGGTTT
Source organism: Protopterus annectens (assembly GCF_019279795.1). Taxonomy (NCBI): domain Eukaryota; kingdom Metazoa; phylum Chordata; order Ceratodontiformes; family Protopteridae; genus Protopterus; species Protopterus annectens. The sequence continues at coordinate 1,229,780,357 of NC_056744.1, forward strand.
GTGTGAGGGTTGTGGAAAATGTATTTTTTTAAAGGATAAACTTTTATATAAATAGTGGATTTTTATTTTAAAATTTAACACAGTGATGCTTTTTGGGCTAAACTCTGAGCTTAATTGAAAATATTTGATTTAGATAATAGTGTACTTGATTAATTAGTTGATTGTTTTATGTAATTGTTATATATGGTGCCAGTTTGTGCTGCTTGTTTTACTCCTTGAAGGCTGCTTGCCAAAGCACTAGAGTTTTATTGTGTTTACAATAAATTTTGTGCAGTAGCCTTTTTTTCATTGTTTGTTCTACATTGTGGTTGGTATGATGTTGTGTGCCTGAGGTTTTTTTTTTTTGCACTCAAATTCTCTTTCAAAACTTTCCACATTCCTTCTGCTGTTTTTTCCTCAGAACACATCACTCTGATTAGTTTTACATAGTGACTGTTTTGCTTCCATATAATCTGTTACTAATTTTCTGTGCATTGATTTTAGATTTCAGTTTGGCAGAATTATCTAGCCAGTGGCGTAGATATAGTTTGTGCCACTCAGAGTTGTCTTTGAGTTTGCTGCCTATCCCCCCTTGCAAAATCATGGTCAAATGGGGCCCCCCCGACACAGCCCTCCCCCTGCAGCCATTCCAGTGTCCCATTACTTGGCTATTTCTCCCTATTTACCATAAACACTAGTGTGCATACTGCTTTATGCTTTACTTCTACAATGATTGTTTGGATTTCATTTAAAACTTTTATTTTAAATTTTATACCACAAACACTAATGTACATTTGCTAAACAAAGCAGTACAGTTTCACAATGAAAACAGACTTAGCCTTTAAAACTTCTCTGCCCTTGAAACTCACATTCGTTGAGACAGCATTGAAACCCACATGCAAAGAAAATGCATCTGGTCAGTTGCGGATAAAGTTTACTTTTGGGCTGTTTTCATATCATAGGCCCATTGCACAAATGTTTAGGACCATGCAAACATACATGTGTTCTTTAATTCGCCTTACTGATTGTATTAAATTGTATTCCTTGTATAATACAGCACACTTGTTGGAGCGCGATTTAAATTTATTTTGTGAACATTTTTCCAGTAAGCAATGAAATAAAATGTTTGAACCAGTAATGACAAAACTGCCCAGTTCAGAACATTTGTGTCATACAGGTGGTCTCGTACTTCTGTCATTACAATCCACCAATATCAGTAAATATGCACCATCTCTGCAGAAGTAAAAGCATCTAAATAATTCCACATTAAAGAGATCTGTAACTAATGAAGAGGTTACTGCTAGGAAACAACTTTATATTTTGTTGGTTCGTCTACAAATAAAGTGCCTGTTGCCATTGAAGAATAAATTGCCTATATTACATTAAAAATGAAATAAATAACTCACACACACACCCACCTGCATGTCTTTAATGTCACTTAACCGCAGGGAGGACATGCAGACTCCAGACAGAAGGTGTTCCAGCTATTGCAATAGGGAATGGATGGCAAAATGATAACAGGTTCATTCTCAAAACTGCAGCATCCCACCCCCTTTAAAAGTACAACACAGTACAGTATCAGCAATCCATCTACATACTGTGGGAGTAGAACCCACAGCATTCTGCATCAAAAGCAAGTATACTACCTGTTGTGCCACTAACAGTGCAAACAGACTTGGCATAAGCAGCACTAAACTTCTCTTCCCCTGAAGCTCTCAGCTGCTTGTAAAATCCTTTTGACACTCAACTATATCTCTCAACTTTGCAGCATAAGAAATCTGGAAAGAGCCAACATTTATTGGGGGGGGGGGGTCAAAGGCCCAAAACCAGGGACACCTTTAAAACATTGCTTATATAATCTTAGAAAGTTGCTAGAATAAAATGTTACCATGCGTTTCCTGAAAGATAGGAAGACTGAAACTTAAATGGCTATCATTTAGTGAATTCAGTTCTCACTGATTTGCCAGAAACTTACACATTTTAAGAGGAACAGACCAAAAGTATGAGCCAAACATTGCAGACATTCCATGAAAATTTGAACAGTTGAGAGCTCTGGACATGGCTCCTTGAATCACAAGTGGTGGTATGGGTAGAGAATTCAGGCTCTTGCTACCTGTACTCAATGTACAGGGTTTGAGCCTGAGTAACCCTAACCACTAGGTATACCTAGCTGAGGCATTTCACACACACATGCCTTGGCAGCAATAACAAAATTCAACACACACCTTGACAGCCATAAGGAAATTACACACACCTTGGTGGCAGTAAGAAAATGACACACACGCACATCTTGGCAGCAATAAGAAAATTCAGTTTTAGCCTGAGTAACTCTAACCACCAGGTAACTGAGGCATTTCATGAACACACATGCCTTGGCAGCAATAAAATTCAACACACACCTTGGCAGCAATAAGAAAATTCAACACACACACATCTCGGCAGCAATAAGAAAATTCAGCACCGTATATACAATGAACTTAATTCAAACACACTGAACTTGGCAGCATTAAGAAAATTCAGTGCTGTATACACACACCTACCTCCTTACTTGGAACAGAACACTTGGCAGCAAAACACACTGAACTTGGTAGCAAAGCAAAACACACTGAACTTGGCAGCAGTAAGAACATTTAAACAAACACACTGAATTTGGGATTAATAAGAAAATTCAATGCTGTATTTAAAATTGCGTGGGTGCGCAGGACATCTGTGCGTGCTTGACATGATACGACCAGACCGGAAAGAACTGGACTGAAGAAGAAACAGTCTCAACAGTACAACAGCCTTTTTTTTTTTTTTTTTTTTTTTTTTTTTTAAGTAAGCAAGCAGTCCCAAAAGTGCTGGCCGGGGTAGACCGCACCTCTCAAAATCCCCTGCCTCCCTTCCCCAAGCTGTCTTTTGTTAAGTTAAGAACAGTGTTATTCACTAGGTTAAGATAATGTTATGCTTTTGTAAAATTCCCCCGCGTATCACAGATTCCTACATGCTTTTTAGTATTCTTGTTGGCAACACATACCTATTGCATAAGTATTCACTTTATCCCCCAGGTTACTTATATATTGAATCCTCCAAAGGATCCATTAATTCCCTGCCTCTAGCCTACAATCTCTGTGACCGTCTCTGTTCTTACCTAACAACTACAGTAAACAAGTGCTAAATCCTCCATACTTTCCTTATCTCTGAGCTCACCTACCAAACCACTGATTGTTCTTCACAGTCTTGCCTTCTTCCTTCTCCTTGGGTCTACCCGCTCCGTTCGCCCTGTGGGCTCACTACGTTACCCTGCCCCCATATGCCACCCACCTCCAGTGCTCCTACCCTTGTCCTACCCATTTGTCTCCACTCCCCTGTATTGTCCAATCCACTCTCATTTCATCACTAACCCCCCCCATCCACCAATGCTCACTCCACCCATCTCTAATCCTTAAAGCTGTAGAAACACTTCCATACTCCACCCTCCTACACTGTCAACAAGTATCCTATTACATCCTCAACACTTAACCCACAACTGTGCCTTCATACCTACACCACACCATTTCTCTTCAAATCATTCTCATCCCTTCCCTTAGCCTACTACTCCTAATACCTCTTTACCATGCCACCTCCTATTCCTCTTACAAACTACCCCCTTTTTTCCTATCCCCTCCTCTCCTCACTATCACCCCTGACACAAATCACAGCACTGCTACATCTCATTTCCACACTATAACCTCCTCCCTAATGCTTCCAAACCCACTTCTCTGCTTTAAACTTAAACTCTTACCTAGCTCAATGAAGCATCACCATCCCAAAGTACTATCGTACCGCCCACCAAACACCAGGAGCAAATCCAAACTCCTGCTCTCTTTCCCATTTAATTTCCTATGCCTAGCAGGAGACATACACCCCAACCCAGGACCTAGTACCAGGAGTAATCCATCTCCCCCCATTACCACCCATACTACAACCCCAAATACCTGAAGATCTTAACCATTAATACCCAGAGCTTATGAAACAAATTATCCCACTTCCATGCTTGGCTATCCCAAACCCAACCTGACATAGCAGCATTATTTGAGATGTGGCTAAAACCCCATATTTCAGACTCTGAAATACTACCCCCAGGGTTCAAAGTACTTAGACAAGACCACCTAAAAAAAGAAGGGTGGAGGAGTAGCCTTAATCTACTCTAGCCTACTCTCTCTCACTCCCTACCAAAACCCTATTCCACAGTTTAACAACGCTGAACTAGTCCTAGGAAATCTCAAACTAAATGACCAGAAAAGCATTTGTTTTATAGCCCTCTATATCCCCCCTGGAAACAACATTAATACACTTGAGGAAATCCTTCTATGGGCCTCATATAATGTCAAGCTTGAGACATATATCCTAGGAGATGTGAACTTCGACAGGAATAAAATTACTGCCAATAACCCCACCATTTCAATCAGTCTATGTAATTTCACTCAACTCACAAATGCTATAACCAGACCTAATAAAAATAACCCCCCAGGCTCCATACTGGACTGGATCCTTGTCTCCCACCCTATCGAAATCCTCCTCTTTGGCACCTTACCAGACTCCATCAGTGATCACTTACCAGCCTTCATCCTTAAATCGACCCCGTCCCCTCCGCATCCTCACCAATATATCCATACTCGGAATCTCCACAACTTTAACCCCACAACTTTTTCCAGTTCTGTTACACTGATAAACTGGGACACCCTAAAAACTCTACCTCTGGATAGTGCTGTCGAATTCTTCAACTCTACCTTCTTAGACACTCTTCACTCCCAAACCCCACCAAGAATAAAATACATAAAAACCAATTCTGCCACTTGGCTTAGTAAAGATACCAAAACACTCATGCAACAAAGGGACAAGACCTGAAACTCTATCATCATGATAGGCACCCTAACACCCTTCTTAAATACAAACAACTCCGTAACTTAGCAAAAAAGTATCGTACAAGACAAAAAAGCATATTATATCAAACTCCCGTCTGACCACTCCTCTAACCCCAAACAATTCTGGAAATCCATCATCTCACTTCTCAACCCAGGCACCAGAAACAACCCCTGCTCTGACACTAGTAAATCTGACCAAGAAACAGCCACTCTGTGCAACTCCTTCTTTACTAACTCTATAGCTGAACTCAGTAAAACATTCCCAAACAGCAGCAGCTCCCCCCAAATGAGACCCTCTGCTCAACCTTCCACCCCAAATACACCTCCCATATTCCACCTCATACCTATCCCCACCTCTTATATAAAAAAAAAACTTCTCTCTAAGCTTAAACCCTGCTCCAATGCTCCTGACAATATCCCCACTGTTTTTAAAAATAGCCACAGACAGCCTCGCCATCCCCATTAGCATACTCATCAACAGATCCATACAAGAATCTTATGTCCCCAAACTGTGGCGTGCAGCCTTTATCCTTCCCCTCCATAAAGGAGGCAAAAATAATATCTCCAATTTCCGACCCATAGCAGTCCTCTCCCCTATTTCAGAAATTCTTGAGAAATGCATCCACCTCCAGCTCATGTCATTCATTACACATAACCAACTCCTCACCCCAACACAACATGGGTTCCGTCCTGGCCATAGCACAATAACAGCTCTTCTCTCCTTTCTAAACCTCATTAACCATGCCCAAGACTGCCCAAGACTCCGGAAAACTCGTATCCACAGTCCTCCTTGACCTCTCCAAGGCCTTCGGCATGGTCTCCCATACCCACCTTCTTCACCACCTTTCCAGTCTTAACCTCTCACAAAACACCATTACCTGGTTCAACAACTACCTCTTCAACAGATCTCGGGCAGTAAAATGGAAGACTGGCACCTCAGCCTTCCTTCCCACCCCAACCGGAGTACCCCAGGGATCCATTCTTGGCCCTTTGCTCTTCAATATCTTCATTAATGATTTCCATGCAGCCATTCCTAACACCAAGATAGTACAATATGCAAACAATTCAATGTTAGTTTGCTCTGCATCAAACCTCCCAGAGCTACAAACAAAAACTCAGACTGCCTTCTCAACTACAGAGAACTGGATGCTCCAAAATTACCTCTCTTTGAATGCCACCAAATTAAAAATCCTTCTGTTCTCTCCCTCAAAATCTATCCACCTAGACAAAACCTCTTTCAAGATAACAAGCCTTGCCAACTCCACTATAGAGGTTGTTCCTTTTGCTAAACATCTTGGAGTTACTATTGACGAACATCTAAAATTCGATACCCATATTCGGCTAAATATAGAGAAAAACCATCAAAAACTTGGCATGCTGTATAGAAAACTCCCACTTCTTCTCCCCATCAACAAGACAGACCCTCGCCACTACCTTATTACTACCTTCACTAATGTATGGCGCTCCCCTGCTAACCAGGTTATCTTCTTTCATCTCTTCTAAACTAGAATCCTGTTACAGTAAAATTGCAAAGTTCGCCACCACCTCCAATTACTCCACTCATCACTGTAAACCTCTCCATCAGCTGCAATGGCTAGAACTCCCAAACTACCTTGACTACCTCCAACCAGTCGCTACCCACAAGCTCATTTTCAAGTCAACTATATGTCCCGCACTATCAAACATCCTAACATTATACACCCCTAACCGAACTCTTAAGATCTACCCACCAAAATCTAATCTCTGTTTATAAACCAAACCGTCCTGCTGGTCAGCTCCTGCTATCCTTCTCCATCGCCAAAAAATGGAATTCTCTCCCTCCATCCTTAAGAACTTCTGAGAACTCTGAACACTTAAAACCCTGCTGCATTCTTAGCTCTCCCAAAAATGGAAATGCAATTGCATTCCACGTACCTAAGCTGCTCAACACATAAATACTTTATCACACACAAAGTTTGTTCTGCCTTACACACTATTGTTTAACCCTCTGTACTGCCTTCTTGTAAATGTTTCCTCTATACCACTTCAGATGATTAAACCTTTGTATTAATCTAACTTGTGCTATTATTCATTTATAAAGAACTCATTCATGCTAATGTTACTTCTGTATCATTGTATTAATTTAACCTTGCACCACTGTTCTCCACCACTAAATATGTAAATATGCTCACATCCTTCTCTAAGCTACTGTTTAACATTTGTTTAGGTTTTTTTTTGCTATTTTGTATGTAAAATTTGCTAAACTTGTTTGTGTTTCCACTATGTATTGTACATTATATTAGAGAGATTATACTATGTATTATTGGAGCTTTTCACCCCGGGCCTCCACTGAAAACGGGCTCTTTGAGCTCAGTGGACCTCCGCGGTCATCAATCTGGAAGTAAATAAGTAAATTGTTCTACTGTGTAATTTTTCCCTATTAATGTATGCACATTTTCATTCTCCCAGAAAATTAATTATTTTCTCTGTTGTTAATTAATACTATTTCTAGTAGTGGAGCTTTTCTCCCAGGGCCTCCACTGAAAATGGCCTGCTTTGCCCAATCGGACTTTCCAAGTAAACAAATGTAAAGTAGAATATAAAATATTCTTCTCCCTGTGTTTCACGCAAGAAATGCATGAATTCCTTTAGGCCATCAGCACTAGACTTTGGTGGTGCATACACTCCAACCATTATGTTTTCCAGGGTTCTCTTTATTGTGGCAGTATTGGTGTTATCATTGAACATATGTAATAATCACAGGTCTCATAACTATCTTTAATCCATATCATAGGTTCATAGGTTGGTACTAGGCTATCAGCCCTAGGGCCTATACAAGCCTAGCCATAACAATTCCCTGGCTATTTCTTCCCACACTATTTACTTCCCTGGACCCCTGTCTAGCAGGGTGACTGACGTGATCCCCGGGGTGAATTTCCTTTCTCCCATCCAATCGTCAAGATTCCTTTTGAAGAGGACCAAAGAGGCACTCTGCTTGACATGTATGGGCAATCTGTTCCAGAGTCTGGGGAGTCTCTGGGTCAGGAACCTATCCCTCCAGCATGTTTTGTTTATTGTGATAAGGTTTAGATCCCTGGAGTGTGTGGCTCTGAGGGATTGGGATTTCTTTAAGTGTAGCATGTCCAACAGCTCTGGGTTTGACATGGCCTTATATGTTAAGCAAAGATCGCCTCTGAGTAGACGATATGCGACAGAGTATAGCTGTAGTTTTTTAAGGCGGTCAGCGTAGGGCATCTCCTTTAAGCCTGTGATTCTTTTAGTGAGGTAACACCTCCACCTGATTTTCTGTTAGAATATCTGTTAAAGTAAAAACATTTATACCCTGAGAGAACTGGTTTTTCCAGTCATTGTTCTTTAACCTTGTTTCAAACAGTAATAATAGTAATGCTGTGGGAACAGCATATTTTCCAAAAAAAAACTTTATTATTAATGCTTCTGGAAGTGCCCGGCTGAGAACCTTTTGTGTCTTTTGCTGCTGTATCCTTTTCTTTCCTTGAGTTAATGTCATCCTGGAAAGGTAAGCTTGATTGTGGAAGGCAGATTCCACACAAAGATAGTCACTCTGTCTCTCTCTTGTCTTTGGGCCCTCCGTGACCATAAGAACTGTTCTATCTGCCAGTCATTTGTTCCCAAGACTCTTCGGAGCAGACTTTCCTCTCTCCCAATATATCTAGAGAACCTGTTCTTGAAAATCCTTGACAAAAGTGCTATGGAGGGTTCCTCTGGCCCAGTGACCGAGCCTACCATGAAGCAGAAGGCCTAAGCCTAAGGCTTCAGCTGTGCCTCTCCCAGCAGACATCTCTCCGAGGCTCATGCTAGCCCAGAGATGCTTTCTGCCTTGGATCCAGATCCATAGGCCGAGCTAATTTTACAGGCCGCCTTAGACCCAGACACCAGCACGTCCAGAGAGGCCTCACAGCCATCTGGTACAGGTGTCCAGCGGGAACCAAGGTGCATTCTGTCAGAAAGCCGTAGGGAAATCATGAAAATCTTGGTGAGGGAAGAAGTCAATGTGGATATACTTGAATGCAGGCCTAAGTCTGAACCCCTAACTTTACATTGGGTGGACGTGCCTGCTAAAAAATAAACAAAAGACTAAGCATCCATCCCATCCTGAAAACCCCCAGAAAAAGTGGCAAAATTTTGCCCAAGGATTATTCAAGGACTTCATGTTCTTGAGGTCTACTACTGGGTCTCCTGCTCCTCCCTTCTGCTGGCTTACCTCACCCTAAAAAAGGGTCAGACAACAACCTACTTCAGAGGAATAACTTTCATCTGATGATGACTGACCCACTAGTGTACCCCTCACAAATTCCTTCAGCTTAGACTATGCCTCCCCCTGAGGAATACTCTTAATGGGACGGACTAGCCTATGGAGAAATCTCATTTGGGGAAACTGTTTTAAAGACCACTTCAAGTGAGACTGCACTCAAATGTCAGATGTTCAGAAGAGGTGGCACAACCTCCTCCAGATGGAATTTCCCAGCCCTTCAGTTATCCGACTGGTTATTCCAGCCTTTCTGGATCCCTTTGCTTCCATGTCCCTACATCCTGAGACTCCTCCTCTGGCTCCTAAAAAGTCAGACAGATACTATAAAGTCCCTCAGGACAGTAACTTCCTCTTTAAGGCACCTTGTTGCAGACCCCTTAGTCCTCTCTGTGGCCTCAGACAAAGCTTTGAGGTCCCTTCTTTCCACCTCTCTCCTTCCCTCTGACAAAGACAGTAGGCAGCTAGAAAGGTTGGGGAAGAAAAGTATACACTTCTGCTACCCTAGCCTTTAGGGCTTTGAACTATCAAACACATATGACCAAGTATTCCCTGGAACTTGTGTCACAACTGTCAAAAATTGTTTGACATGCCTGATTCAGAAAACAAGGCCTTGGTCTTCTCTAATTGCTCCATTCTCCCAGGTGGCTCATCACTCAATAAAATGCAGCTATGATGCTGTTGAGGCTATTTCTAGGGCAGCTGCCTCTGCTCAGTGTTGAGAAGATTTGCATGGTTAAGGCTTCAACTGAGGACATCAAGGCAAAGCTCACGGATGCTCCCCTTGACAATTCTGCATTATTTGGTAAGGCTTCAGATCTCTTCAAATCACTGCAGGAAAAGAGTAGAGTTAAAAGAACTCAAGCACATCCTGGTCTCGGCAGTCCCCAAGTTCCACAGGGACTACCCTTCCAAACAGGTATTCGTCCGCAGGCATAACCGGCTCTTCCAAGCCAAGTTCTCCAAGGGGAGCAAGAAAGCTCATCACTTCTCAGCTTCCTCCTCAGGACTTCCTTGTTGTACCCCTCTTTCCCTACACCCCCCCCCCATCCCTTCCAGCCTGGGACTCCATCACACAAGATGCCTGGGTCTTGTACATAATAAAACACGGATATTTCATGGCATGGCACTTACTGCCTCCCTTCAGGGGTATCCCACAACCATCTGCAGAACTGGGACCCCTCTTCCCCCATGTATTGGCAAACCTGGTGGAACAGGGAACCATACAACCAGTGCCCACACAACAAAAAGGAACAGGCTTGTACTCCCGCATGTCCCTAATACCCAGAAAGGAAGGCTGCTGGAGAGACCCATTCTAGAGTTCTTCTTCCTCAACACATTTCTGATGGTGCCCTCCTTCAAAGTGCTCACCCTTCAGACCTTGTTTCCCTTGATCCTCGTACAGGTTATTGTGGCATCTATAGACAATCAAAGACAGCTACCTGCATATTCCCATTCATCCCATATGCAGGAAATTTCTTCATTTCTCTGTGGCATCCTAGCATTTTCTGTTCTCAGACTTGCCTTTTGGTCTTTCTGCAGCCCCAAGAGTTTTCCCAAAATGCTTAGCACCAGTAGTCTCATTCTGCAGACTCCAAGGCATTCAAAATTTCCCTTACCTGGATGGGCTCCTATTCCAGGCAAACACCCCAGAGGAACTGCCGAGGAACCTGCACTCAACCATTGCCATCCTACAACAACAAAGATTTACAATCAACTTCAAAAAATCTGCCATCACCCCATCCCAGGATCATGTCTTTCTGGGGTGCAGATTCCAAATGGAAGGAATGATACTGTGCCTTTCACCACAAAAGACACATGAGCTCTGCCAGACCTTTTCAGACCTCCTTCCCCCTGCACCATTTGTCAGCAAGCCAATTTCTCAGGATCCTTGGACTGATGGCTTCCACCATACCTATGCTGCCCCTGGCACGGCTTCATATGAGGACGTTTCAGTGGTTCCTGAAGTCTGTGGACACAAAATGCCCACACTCTGGAATTTCAAATTCTGCTCCTACCTTGCTTGAAGAAGGAGCTTCTATGGTGGATCCAATAAATGTCCCTCAAACTTGGACTTCCCATCTACCCTGCCCCCAACTCTATACCTACACACAGATGCTTCGGATACAGACTTGGGGGCTGCTTTGGGTCCCCATACTGTACAAGGGCAGTGGTCTCCCTCTCAGAAAAAGGATCAGTTTAAATGTAAAAGCGATGAAGGCATTGATTCTAGCTCTCCAGTCCTTTCAGTCCCTTCTCAGCCCAGGCCAGTTGAGGATCTACACAGACAAACATGACTGTTCTCTGGTATGTGAACAAATTGGGGGGACTAAATCCTACCACCTGTCAAGATTAACTTTACAGGTTTGGGAGCTGGCCCTTCAACTTCACATTTCTGTGCAGGCGGTCTACATTGCCTCCAGTCAGAACTGTGTGGCAGACACCTTGAGCATATCCACAACACAGGCCCATAAATGGATGCTTCACATGGATGTGTTTCTGGACATAGTCCATCAGTGGGATATTCCTGAAATAGACTTATTTTCCTCCCCCCTCTGAACATACAACTTCCAAGATTTTGTGCCAGGGATCCTCACCCCTCTGCCATGGAAAGTGAACGCCCTGTCAGTATCCTGGAAGGGGATGTTTCTGTATGCATTCCCTCCCCTTCTGCTCATTCCGAAAGTTCTGCTGAAGATTCAGCAGGAAAACCAAAAATCTTGCTGGTGACTCCCTGTTGGCCAAGACAAGCATTGGTTCCCCTTTCTCCTGCACGTAGCCAAGGGCAGTCATCACAAGTTACCTCACAGTATGGATCTACTCAACACAGCACAAGGTCTTCCTCATCTATCCACACTTGGCAGCTCCACAGCTGATACTGTTGGTGATAGAGCTTTGGTACCTCTTAGACACCTATTCCTAGAGGATGTGCTGGACGTCCTGCAGGAGGTCAGGAAACCCAGTACGAGTAAATCTTACGTATACAAATGGAAAATTTCAGTGCATCTTTCTCATAACCCGGACCCACTAATAGTGTGTTTCCCTCTGGTTCTTTCATACCCGCATGAGTTGCTGAATTCTGGCCTAGCTTTTTCATCTGAATAAGCACATCTGTCACACATTTTTGCTTGTCTGCTCCCCCCCCCCTTTAGCATCTACATTTTAGGCCAAACAGTTCCTCAAAGGCATCCTCCACATTAGACCTCCCAGGAGGCCTGTGACCCCTCCTTGGGAACTAAACTTTGTGCTAGAGAAGCTGACACTCGCACCCTTTGAGCCAGTATCTTCTAGCTCCTTAAAACACTGCTCCTGGAAAACTGTTTTGCTGCTAGCCCTAACTTGTGCTAGAAGGGTCTCCGAGCTCCAGGCTTCTCCCTCCCTTTTTGATCTTCCAGAAAGACAGGGTCTCCCTTTGCACTAACCCAACCTTTATGCCCAAAGTGGTTATTGACTTGTCCTTAAACCAGGCTAGCCACCTACCAACCTTTTTCCCTTCTCCTCAAAATACTAGTGAGAACATTTTGTGTAGACTTGATGTGCACAGACCACTCAGATTTTACCTTCACAAAACTAAATCTATTAGGAAATCGGACCAGCTGTTTGTCTCATTCCATCCCAGGGCTCTGGGACTACCTGTATCCAAACAAATCATTTCTAACTGGATTTCCAAAACCATTACCTTCTGCTATGCCTACCACTGGGAAACCCCCTCCCTGCTCTGTTAAAGTTCACGACACTAGAGCAGTGGCCTCCTCTGGTACCTTTCTCAAATGACTAGACACCAATTATATCCTATAGGTGGCTACCTGAACCTCTGCCCACACCTTTACCAAACATTACAAGCTGGATTCCATCTCCATATCTAGGGCTGGGTTTGCCAGAGCCATTCTTCATGGCTTCCTGGAAAATGCGTCTGCTAACTCTACCTTCCTCTCTGCATGTTTGGTACTCTTCCCTCATGTAAAGAATACTGCAACAGATGAATAGAAGGACATGGAATAGTTGTGTAAGAACTAACCAAAACGATAGATGTCCTTTTCTTCCATGTTGCAGTATTCTCTCAGACCCCCCCTTCCCCTCTTCTCATGATTCTTAGGAGCATTGACTCTCAATTCTTTGGACTCTCTTTCCTCCTGGGGCTTTAGTACTGAGGATTGTGTGTGCATATGTCACTTTTATGGCCTATGTCCAATATCTGTCTTTGTGCAGTTTACAGTAGTAAAAGACTTTGGTATACTGGCCGACTTCAGGTCGCTTGGCCAAGCAACTCCCTCATGGTAAGAATACTGCAACAGATATAAAAAAACGATAAGACAGAGCGGACCATGAACTGCAGAACTCCACTTATAAAGGTTTAGCACTTTCGTCAGAACTATTTCCAACTTATTCAGAACACCAACATATAGCAGTGAAATGTTTAAATAGGTACATCGCAGATGCATGACACTAAAACCACTCCCATCTGTACTAAATTTAAAAATGCAGTCTTCCAAAAAGGCATATTTTTACATAGTTCAAAACCTTGCTTATTACAAAAAACACCTCGATAAAATGTGCATAAAACCACATACATACTGTATAAGCAGAAACAGCAGCATTGTGATAACTAAAAAAGCCTGTAGTTTCAAAACACTGCTGATCGAGACACTCATTTAGCACGGGGCTCCAGTGCATTACTCTGTGTATGCATGTTGTATGTTGGTGTTCTGAAGAAGTTGGAAATAGTTCTGACAAAAGCGCTAAACTTTTATTAAAGTGGAGTTTTGCAGTTTGTGGTCCACTCTGTTTTATTGTTTTTTTTATCAGTGTTTTTGTTCTTTTGTGATAATACTGCAACAGAGAAGAGAAGGCCATCTGTAGTTATGGTTTTAATCTAGGTATTTACCCAAAAATCTTTTTGTTCATGGTGACATGACTCTCCTTTCTATATGTGATTTGTGAAAAATATGTCCTTGCAGATGAGATCATTTGTACCAACATGAATAAAAACAGGTCTGTACTTCCTTACATTAAAGGTCACTATGCAAGTTGTAAAATCAGTTACTTGATACAGGACTTTATTTACATTTTAGTGCTGTGTAAGTCACGTGTTCACCCAGAGGCAGTTTTTTCAGAGAAGCTTGTTGGCATACTCCAGGTCAGATTTTACAAACATCACTAGGAGTGGATTGTTCTAGGAAGTGCTAAGAGGTTACCCTTTGTCCTTTTGTATTTTTCTTCCCCCACACATAGGCTATAAGATTACTTGAATGGTTTCAGTCAGCCAGAGATGCTACCTAGTCACATTCAGACCTACAGCCTCTGCAGTAATGACATTATATCCACTTTAGTATGTGCTTATTTTTGTTGTAAAACTGTCTGGAACTATTAACCCTAGTCTGGGCAATTGCATTTTTTCATGCTTGATGCTGCATGCTTTGTTCCTTCACTGCTAATTATTTGTCATGTGGCCGTCATTAGTGTTGCTTATAAGTGTGTGTACTCGTATATTTCCCTCATTTCACAGGATAGCATTGCTTTGAACCTTGAAAACAAACCTGTTGAGTTACAAATGTCCAAATAGTCTAAACGAATAAACTCTCCCATCTTTTTGATAAAATTGTCGGGTATCTCTAAAACTGAATGTGATCATTGCACTCGAGTTTTTTCCTCATTGGTTAATGTTGCATGTGTCCATTCTTGTATGCCCAACAGTTGGGTGTGTGCTGAATATCTAATGATGCATAATTTTATTGAAACTATGTATAGAGTGCACATAATTACTTTTTTATTGCTGAACGCCTGTATTATTACTGCAGTTCTCTTCATTTGCTATACAGGATCCTTGTTGTTGCTGTCATGGCTGTATTCACCAGACCACTCACCCTTTATCAATTTGTAAATAAAAACATAAATAAATGTGTATGCCACTACATCTTTATAATATGTAATGTATTTTCTGTATGTCCTTGTGTTGTTACAGGTCCACATATATTTGTAGGTCACATGCATACAGACACACAGAAATGTACACATTTAAACCTATATGTTTTCTCAAGTGGATGTATACAGTCATAAACGCGCACACTTATACACTGGTATACAGCAGGTATTTCAAATAAGGTGAGAGTATAACAGCATCTCTGCCACTTTATTGCAAGTTTTACAAGTAGCAGTCTTTTCTCCATATCTTATATGCCAGTTGAACAAGACTATCTATAGTGTGACTTGGGTAAAATAGTATTATTGCCTTCAGTCGTCTATATTTTTAGAAATGATAATCTTTCTGGTGTGTTGGCACAGTCTCCGAATGCATTGAAATTTTTTTCCAAAGAAATGTTGCCATGTCCTTGTAGAGAAGTGCAGTAAGGGGTCTAGGATTTTTTTTTTTTGGAGGGGGGGGGGGGGTTACTTCAGAGGAAGGAAGGAGGCTTAGTGGCAGGTGGGCAAAAGTTGTTAGGGGTAGTGATCGGTTTGCCATTACAGAGCTGGAATGCTTCCTAAAGATAGAAACCAAAGGCAAACAAGGTACTTACAACTCAAATCGAACAAGACATGTATAGATTAGGCAGGGAGCAATCATCAAGAAGAGTGAGACAGAATAATTAGACATCTTGCACAGCAGTTTTCACACTGTGCTTAGCTCAAGAGACAGGCATTGGAAACTGCACAAGTATGTAGAAATTCATTTACATTACTGATGGACATATAATGACAGCCAATAAACAACATCCTCTGTGCAGGTTATTAGGTGGTTTACCAAAGGGTACTACAGCAGCTTGCAGACACTTGGAAGGTGAAACCTTGGTCAGTGTTATGGCTTACAAAAATAAAACAATAGTGGGCACACATCCTGCTAATGTGGAGGCAGTCTGAAGCAAGTGGGGAGAACCTTGCACCTCACAAGCTATAAAACTACCTGCAAAAAGCCATAGAGTAGTAGTGCTGTCTTAAGGGTACAAACTCCCAAAGGTATGTAGTCTTTAAGATGACTGATTATTTTTCAGACCCTGATAGTTAGCCTTATGTGGAGCAGTTAGTTGGTCATAATAAGTACAGTCTGATGAATTCCACACACATCTGGTACGTGGGCTACCTCTCATACACAATAGAAAGGGCTTCACAACATTAAGAAATTCAAAAGATGGTAGTACACTTGTGAAAGATAACTGAAAAGTTATAGCAAGCTTAACTTTTATTTTTTTATGTAATCAAGACTGAATGTACAGCCAGAAGCATGGGTACTGAGTTATGCTTATAAGAAAAGATTATAGACATGGCATGGCTGCAGTTCGAACAAAATTTACACAGTGAAATAGGGCATGTGACTGATGCCTAGGGTATGTTTTTGAAATGGCCACATCTAAAAGTTGGGCTGGGGCAAATGGGCAAGACCTGTGGGTAACCGGACTGCAACTTGATACATGTAGGATGAATCGCAGATGTCTTATGTGAATTGGTGGTAGTAAAATAAAATGAAGTTTTGTATTTAAGGGAACAATGGCCACATCAGTTGTTACGGAATGAGGTTATTCTGTGGTTGGAATGGTCACATAAGTTGTGCCACTTCACTTACAGTAACAGGATTGGACACAGGATTATTACCACACTGTGCAAATTTATGTTACTAAGTGAGGAAGTTTGAATAGCACAACACTACATAAAATGGATATAACCAATAATGTATCCTGTTGATGGTCTCCACTTGTCATTAAAAGGGATTGTAACTTTTTAAAGTGCCATAAAAATTTGGACTACAGATTAAATAAAGAGATGTGCTTGGCATAATGTGGAATTCTCCACCTTTTCCGTTGCATAAGGTAGTATTATCAAGTAATACCCATGTAGATGTAGGGAGGGTCTGAGACTGATTAGCCTGCACGAACACAGAGCAAGTAGCCCAAGGGGAGAGACAAGTACTTATTATCCAGCTCACCCTTGTCACATTATAAGGCGGCCTATATAT
>NC_056744.1:1229807433-1229809933 GCF_019279795.1 Protopterus annectens
TGCCGAAAAGCTTCCCAACTTCGGGCGAGTCTACTTGCATGAAATCAAATTCCTCTTCAGAAATCACTTTATTTTGGGCAAGTTTGACTAAGGTTGTGTCAATTTCTTTGAATTTTTTAAGGACCTCTGTTTTACTGATGATCCTGTAGTTTCCAGGGTCATTGAGAATTTTTTCCATTTTATCTATGTAGGACACTGTGTCCATGACGACTATGCCTGCACCCTTGTCGGCTTTGACCACTGTAAGCTCTTTGTTGGCTTTCAGTGCTCTAAGGGCTGTCCTTTCTTCTCTGCTGAGATTGTAATAGGCAGCTTTGGGTTTACGGTAGGCAAGCGTCCTGATTTCATTTTCACAAACTTTAGAAAACACATTAATATTATTGTTGAGCTTGGGGTTGAACGTACGCTTTCTTTTGAGTATTGTTCTATCAATAACTGTGCTTTCTGAGGTTAGGGAATCTGCGGAGCTGCTGTTACTTCTTGGAGTGCAGCAGTTCGCTTGCGTATCCATGTGTGCCCTGGTGCGAGACTGCACTATATTGCGGTCGGTATGGGTACTGTTTGCTGGCGTGTCTTTGAGTGTGCCAGCCCTAATATCATGGGTAGGGGCATGGGTAAGCTCCATATGTGGGTGCAGTCTTCTGCTGACTGTGTGGTGTAAGACCAGGGTTATCATCCCCCGGTGTTCATTATCTGACGAGGCCTCCTCGGGCATGGTGCTCACCTGGCTGCTGTCAAAGTCCATATCAAGACTTTCGCAGTTGGCGAGGTGAGCAAATATTGGGCTGGAGGTGAGGATTCTGTCCCTGCTGATAGTGGCAGGTGTTACCTCTTCTGGATTTAGCTTACAATTTTGTCTCTCTATTAGCTTATTGCTGGCGTTGCTGAATAGGGATGTGCTGAGCTCGTGTTGGCTGTCATCATTCCTGTCCTGACTATCTTCTTGCCTGGTTTTAAGTTTGGCCTTGTGGACCTCAGTAGTGTCGCATTTGGTCAGGCCGTAAGTTTTGATGTGCTCGGGTGGTACCATGTAGCTACTGTATGTGCCACGAGCATGGTCGGAATTTTGTTCGCGTTCTACTCGGCGTTCCCCATCATAGATCAGACAGGGTAACGTATTGGTGGGTGCGAACGCATGTGCACGCTCTGCGGTAGCTTTGTAATCTTTGGTACACTCGTTTCTGGTAGTGTCACCTTGTTTGCCAGAAGTGAAGTCTAAGGCTTCATTATGCTGTTTTGCATTTGCTACCTGGTATCCAAAGTAACGTTTATTTTCAGTATTAGCATCTTTGTTACTTCCGTAATCTGCTTTACCTGTTTTTTGGCAGTAAGCGTGCATTGCCTGGTTACTCACAGTACGATTCATTTCTAAATACTGGTTGTTTGCACTAGTGTGTGCTTTAGCACCCCGGTCAATGTTGCAAACAACTTCGTTACTGTAACGGTTGCTGCACACATCAGAATTGGCATTGTTAAACAGCTCTAAACTTTCATTAGCAGAATCTATTGGCCTGTGATTACTGTCTGAGAAAGCAGGATAGGTGCATGTGACAACATTGACTGCATCTAGATTGCCATTGCTAAGTAAATCATTGCTAAACTGCATGTTATTGCTGAACCTAGCATTGCTACGACGATCATTGTTAACCACATCTGATCTTTCATTGCCAGACTTACAGCTTTCATTGGCAGAGTAAACATTTCCATTAGCAAAATCATTGGCAGAGTCACTGGCGTAAGCAATGCTAAGACGATCATCGCTAAACAAATCTAGACTTACATTAGCAACTTTAGAACTTTCATTGGCAGAATTAAAACGTTTTTTAGCAAAATTAAAACTTTCGTTAGCAAAATTAAAACTTTCAATGGCAGAAATGGAACTTTCGTTAGCAAAATTAAAACTTTCGTTAGCAAAATCATTAACGCAATCATTAGGCACGTGCTTATTTCTTGTGACAGAGCAATTGGCATCAGTATAACCTGCATTATTGCTGTACGTAGCCAGTCTTCCGACCGTGTTAAAGCTAATAAAGTTACCTTCACTAGTGTTTTCAGTCTCAAGGTTATCAGCGTAGGCGCTGGCTGAAATTCTGCAGTCCGTGTCCTCGGACATAACTTTGTCAAATTTTTTATTTTTAAACACATGCTTGAGATTGAGTTGCCGGCAGTAAAGTTTCAGGTCAGGGATCACTTTTGTAGTGTTGGCGCGTTGGTGCGGAATGAAGTTAAGTCCTTTGGCTAGTAGGTCAACAGTCTCAGTACTTAGTTTTTCTTTCGACAGGTTGATCACTGACTTGGGGTTACACCTTTTGCTTTCGCTGGTTATTTCTTTTAAGCCTGTTAGGTCGTGTTTGCGAGGTGTCTCGTGGTGATTGTCCTTTTTTGTTGCCTGTTGATGCGTGCATTGGTTCTGTAATTGCAGTCCCGGGGTGCAGTTGCACGTGGCCGGCCTCGCGTTCTCTGTGCTTGCGGTGTTGGATCCAAGGGTGGAGGGTTGGTG
>NC_056744.1:1229819933-1229822433 GCF_019279795.1 Protopterus annectens
TGAGGATTCTGTCCCTGCTGATAGTGGCAGGTGTTACCTATTCTGGATTTAGCTTACAATTTCATCTCTCTATTAGCTTATCGCTGCCGTTGCTAAAAAGGGAGGTGCTGAGCTCGTGTTGGCTGTCACTGTTCCTTTCCTGACTATCTTCGTGCCTGGTTTTACATTTGGCCTTGTGGACCTCAGTGGTGTCGCATTTGGTCCAGCCATAAGTTTTGATGTGCTCGGGTGGTACTATGTAGCTACTACATGTGCAACGAGCATGGTCGGAATTTTGTTTTTTTTCCGCTCGGCGTTCCCTGTCATAAATCAGACAGGGTAACGTATTGGTGGGTGCGAACGCATATGCACATTCTGCGGTAGCTTTGTAATCTTTGGTATACTCGTTTCTGGTAGTGTCACCTTGTTTGTCCAAGGTGAAGTTTAAGGCTTCATTATGCTGTCTTGCATTTGCTACCTGGTATCCAAAGTAACATTTATTTTCAGTATTAGCATCTTTGTTACTTCCGTAATCTGCTATACCTGTTTTTTGGCAGTAAGCGTGCATTCCCTGTTTACTCACAGTACGATTCATTTCTAAATACTGGATGTTTGCACTAGTGTGTGCTTTAGCACCCCGGTCAATGTTGCAAACAACTTCGTTACTGTGACTGTTGCTGCACACATCAGAATTGGTATTGCTGAACAGCTCTAAACTTTCATTAGCAAAATCTATTGGCCTGTGATTACTATCTGAGAAAGCAGGATAGGTGCTTGCGCCAACATTGACTGCATCTAGATTGCCATTCCTAAGTGAATCATTGCTAAACTGCAAGTTATTGCTGAACCTAGCATTGCTACGGTGATCATTGCTAACCACATCTGATCTTTCATTAGCAGACTTACAACTTTCGTTGGCAGAGTAAAAACTTCCATTAGCAAAAACATTGGCAAAGTCACTGGCACAAGCAATGCTAAGACAATCATCGCTAAGCAAATCTAGACTTACATTAGCAAAATTAGAACTTTCATTGGCATAATTTTCATTGGCAGAATTAAAACTTTCGTTAGCAGAATTAAAACTTTCGTTAGCAAGATTAAAACTTTCATTAGCAAAATTAAAACTTTCATTGGCAGAAAAGGAACTTTCGTTAGATAAATTCAGATTTCCATTAGCAAAATCAGTAATGCAATCATTAGGCACATGCTTATTTCTTGTGACAGAACAATTAGCATCAGTATAACCTGCAGTATTGCTGTAAGTAGCCGGTCTTGCGACCGTGTTAATGCTAATAAAGTTACCTTCACTAGTATTTTCAGTCTCAAGGTTATCAGCGTAGGCGCTGGCAGAAATTCTGCAGTCTGTGTCCTCAGACATTACATTATCAAATTTTTTTATTTTTAAACATATGCTTGAGATTGAGTTGCCGGCAGTAAAGCTTCAGGTCAAGGATCACTTTTGTAGTGTTGGCGCGTTGGTGTGGAATGACATTAAGTCCTTTGGCTAGTAGGTCAACAGTCTCAGTACTTAGTTTTTCTTTCGACAGGTTGATCACTGCCTTGGGGTTACACCTTTTGCTTTCGCTGGTTATTTCTTTTAAGCCTGTTAGGTCGTGTTTGCGAGGTGTCTTGTGGTGATTGTCCTTTTTTGTTGCCTGTTGATGCGTGTGTTTGTTTTGTAATTGCAGTCCCGGGGTCCAGTTGCACGTGGCCGGCCTCGCGTTCTCTGGGCTTGCGGTTTTGGATCCGGGGGTGGAGGGTTGGTGTCCCTCCCTAAAAAAGACCATGAACTTTGGCGGTTAGTTGCCTGGTAGTTGTGGCTGCCATGAGTAGATGTGGCCTCGTCGTTGTTGGTGGAATGTTGAACTGCCGCATTAGTGCCTCGCTGGTTAGTATTTACCTGGTAAGAACCTCTAGACCTTGTGGCGTTTGGCGGGCGGTTGTGGTTGGCAGGTCCATTAGATTGTGGTCTTTGCTGGTTTTGCTGTTTGGGTTGTTGGCGGGGATTCGGGTCGCTTCTCTGCGTAGTAGGTGGGTCTCTTTCTGTGTCGCTATCCAAGTTTAAATCCATATCTGCTTCTTCTGTTTCTCCTTCGTTGTTGGGGTCCAATCGGGTTCCGATTGCTGGGTACGCTGTTTTGTCTTCGTATTCCTGCCAGTCTCTAGTTAACTTTTTTTCTTTCTCTGAGTGGTCACGTTTATATGTTTTTCAATGTTACTGTTAATGGTAGACCATTCTTTTTTGAGGTTGGAGAATTCGGTGTGCTGCGTCACAGTTTCGTTGATGCCGACTATTTGTTCTTTTAGGTCAGCGAGTTTCTTATTGTTGTGACTGATAAGCACTTGTAGGGTTTGTAATCCTGCATCATTAAAAATTTGGCAGAGCGAGTTGTAGGCTTCCTCGTCCGCTTGGATGCTGTTAGGGAATTTGTACGCTCTGAGTCCTTTGGGCACTATTTTGAGCCCGATGCATTTAGCCAAATAAAAATTGTCAAGCTCCAAAGTTTTAAATTTGATAATC
>NC_056744.1:1229842433-1229964933 GCF_019279795.1 Protopterus annectens
CAGAAAAGGGCTGAAAATGCCACCAAATTTGTTTTCAGAAAAGAATTGATTCTCTGGATTGGGAGAAAGACAATCCTAGATATGTGCTTAGCTTTTTTTAATTGACCAACTGCACAAAAGTCCATTTTCAGTGATGGCCCCAGAGAGAAAAACTCCAAAGGAAAAATTTTAATAAATAATACAATGAGATGCATATAGACTGACAACCATCATTTGGAAGAACACAGCTCTGGTCGTATAAATAGGCAATTACATTAGAATGAAATGAATGGAATCATCAATTGACATTCAATAATCAAATATATAGTTTAGGTACAAAGGTAGTATCGAGGTGACTGGGCATGGAAAAAGTTACAGAAAGTAGGAAAAGAAGTGAATACGTATGAGGAAGATGGAAAAAAGAACGTGAAGAAAAAGGGCTTGGAGTCTATTAACAAAAAGAAAATGCCATCGCTATGGGAACAGGACCTTTCCCATGAGAAACTAGATTATCTAAAATATATATGAAGAAAAAACAAGAGATCTTCTCCTGTGACAAAGCTGCACTGAATTGCAGAGGACTTTTCTGCAGATTATTTGAAGAGGAAGCTAATAAAAGTATATTTCTCTGTGACAGTGATTTAGCCAGCTAATGAAACACAAGCCTGAAATATGGTAAGAACATATACCGGCGTTGCAGATGCATAACAATTTTACAAAGGAAATAAGGAAAAAAAAGAGATATAAGCACATAGAAGAAATTGGCGCACAATGTAACATGCAAAGAAATCAAATAGAAGGCAAACAAGTCCAGAATAATGGTGGAAAATGGTTATCAAATTATAGTTAACATGTCAAGAAGTCACCTTGAAAAGCCTAACTGCAGAGAAGTAAGAAGAAATGAGTACAGAAAATAATACAAATGTTGGGAATTCAAACGTATCTGAATGTAAAGGACACTTCTCCCAGCAAACGTAAAACAGAAGCTGCAAAGTGTACTGACACTGCAAAACAAGTGGTGAAATTAAGAAGCTCGGAATATGATAAACAGTGCGGAAGGGAAAGATGATCCCATTCTGCTACGTAAGAAGAGTATAGTTGGCACAGGGGGGTGAAGTGGGGCTCCAAAAGTTTGATCACAGTACTGCATGTCCATGCGTCAGCAAATAGACAACACACCTCAGAAGTGGAAGGACAGGGGCACCCAGAAATAAATCCAAACATAGAGACTGATTTATTAACTGTTACTGAACTCCAACAAACTGTAATGTGGACTAGTGAACTAAATAATGTCGACAAGGTGCACAGTGGACATTATGACATGGAACATTGGGTTGAACTCTAAATTTCTTATTTAAACATCAGGATGAGACATGTGAAGACCAGATGAGACAAGCTTTGTAATATTTTAGTTATCTGATTCACAAATATATTCTTTTTTCTCTGTTGGATATGCATATATCAGTAGGAATTGTGTGTAAAGTGTTTTAATCCATTCAGAATATTGGAAAAATAAAGGCCATGTCAGGGGAATATTATAGGGATGGCCTTACCTGGGTCAGAGGTGAAAGATAGTTTGCCCACTGACATTTTGTATAAGGTGTTTTGTGGCAAGGAGAAAATCTATGGAATGTATGAAAGGTGGAATGGAGCAGAATAAACGTGATATTTTCAAGTGATTAAAGGTACTATCTTAACTGTTTAACTGTATCTCAGTTATGCACCTGTAAAACAGTACACACAATATTCAAGCATTCTCACTGTTCATGAATCACACTTAAAGAAAATAAGAATCCTCCTCAACTAATGTAATGTGATTTGTTGTGGATTAAATTATCTCTGGGAAATTGAAAACAGACACTTAGAAAATGATGTACAGTACAACGAGAGCATGCTAATCTCACTTCTTTTAAAGGTCTGCATTACTTAGCACATGTAAAATTGCAGACACATGTCTGCCTGATGTATGTTAAATGTCCTCACTAAACTTCAAACATCCAGTCAAGTTAATAATAAATTTTACCTCAGCCTAGTGAACCAAGTGAAGATACTCACTGCATGCCGAATGGTAAAAATGAAACACTTTGTGCTGAGTATATAGTTTTTGCTGCCATTTATGCAGCAAAATAGGGGCTATTAAGATGCATTTGTGGGGCAAGGACGTACCTCTACAATGTGATGAACATGTACTTCCTCTGTGTCAGATATGATTGTACTAGTAAGAATTGTACACACAAACAGTTCTGACTCATTTATAATATTAACAACTTTTTCAGAATGATATAGTGCACATGGTCATGGTTATGAAAAATAACCATTTTGAATATGCTTTAAAGTATACACGGGGCATGATACATTTCTTTGACCAAGGCTTATTTCCTAATTTGTTTTGATATATATATATATATATATATATATATATATATATATATATATATATATATATATATATATATATATATATATATATATATATATATCAGATACTAAATGTTTCTATATATATATATATATATATATATATATATATATATATATATATATATGTTAAATGTATCAGATACTAAATGTTTCTATATATATATATATATATATATATATGTATGTTAAATGTATCAGATACTAAATGTTTCTATATATATATATATATATATATATATATATATATATATATATGTAAAATCAGATACTAAATGTTTATATATATATATATATATATATATATATATATATATATATATATATATATATATATATGTTAAAATCAGATACTAAATGTTTCTATATATATATATATATATATATATATATATATATATGTTAAATGTATCAGATACTAAATGTTTCTATATATATATATATATATATATATATATATGTTAAATGTATCAGATACTAAATGTTTCTATATATATATATATATATATATATATATATATATATATATATATATATATATATATATGTTAAATGTATCAGATACTAAATGTTTCTATATATATATATATATATATATATATATATATGTTAAATGTATCAGATACTAAATGTTTCTATATATATATATATATATATATATATATATATATATATATATATATGTTAAATGTATCAGATACTCAATGTTTTTTTATATATATATATATATATATATATATATATATATATGTTAAATGTATCAGATACTAAATGTTTCTATATATATATATATATATATATATATATATATATATATATATATATATGTTAAATGTATCAGATACTAAATGTTTCTATATATATATATATATATATATATATATATATATATATATATATATATATATATTAAATGTATCAGATACTAAATGTTTCTATATATATATATATATATATATATATATATATATATATATGTTAAATGTATCAGATACTAAATGTTTCTATTAACAAAACAATCTACTGTTTCCCCCAGAGTGCAGATGTTAGATTCAGCAAATCCAATAAACAAAGCATTTATATCTTATTTTGAAGAAATGCATTAAAACCATGACGGACATCAATTGACAAAATGGTTTCAGAATACAATGGATAGAAAGCTAGTAGGCAAAGAAGACCAGTGATAGTTAAATAGACCAGTTAAGTTACAGGAGATCCAGATAGTGCTACAGAATATACAAACAAGAAAAGTGCTGAGCCCAGACATATTTCTTGCTAATTTCAGAGACGGGGAAAGAGGAAGAGATACCAATCTTACATTATAAGCAGATCTGAAAGATAATTCCAAGGGGCTAGACTAACTTTAAAACAGAAAATCAAGGAGGATACAATGAATTTGACCAACTAAAACCTACAAACTGATTTCAATTTTAAATTTACATATAAAATTCTGTCATAATCCTAACAAAGAGGCTCGATGTTTATTTCCCAACATTTTAAAACCAGAACAAAATGGTTTCATATATGGTATATAACTAGTGTAACCAGTTTTCTCAAGAATCATCAAATAGAAAACCAGAATGCAAAAGTTCCTCTATTTGACATAAAAAAGCTTTTGATACTGTGAATTGGGACTTCTTGCCTGATGTATTGCAATGAAGAAAATTTGGATATGTGTTTTTTTATGGATTAAGATTTATTTATTTATTTATATGGCATATGTTGACTGGGATAGTTCAACTGGGCTAGTGCCCTTTTTCCATGGAGCCTGGGAAGAAAAGCTCCACAGTCATATACAGTGGATTAACACACTAGCAAATATAGCAACTAGTTAGTCCATTAATGAAAATAAACACAGTGTTACATCACAAGGTTAGACAGATGATCAGTTTGTACAACTGAATACTCAGAGCATATTAAAAACAAATTGTGAAATCTATTTACAGGATACATTCATATGTACAACAGGAGAACAGATAGTAACTTTAGAAGTAAATTTGTTTGTACAGACAGTGTCCAGAGCATAATAAAACCCTTTTCTCACCATGTTCAGTACACCTATTTTTAATACTGCACAGATAGAACGTTTAAAATTAAATTCATTTATAGAGGCAGTGTCCAGAGCATAATAAAAGCCCTTTGTCACCAGGTTCAGTACATTAAAGAGATTGTTTGAAGATTTGGATGCTGTAGTCAGGATGATATTAAGCATGAGAGGAAATATAAAAGAAAAAGTAAGGAGTGATGAAGTTTGGAGAGGAAGGAGATAGGTAATGGTGGAGAAGTGAGGGCTTAAAAGGTGGTGAAGTTGAGAAGAGGGTGTAGCAGGATCTGGGATGATAGGTAGGCTGGATGACGATTTTCTTAAGATGTTCCAGGAGGATGTTTACAGTGGCATTTCCAGGTGTTTACTAGAAAGTCTTTAAGAGCATTTTTGAATTCTTGAGGGTTGTTTGTATTTCTAATAGATAGGGGAAGTTTGTTCCAGGAGAAAGAAGGTACGTAACTGTAGAGATTTTGTCCGATTGATCTTTCCAGCTTGTAAACTTCTAGTAAATTTTTGTCACAGCTTCTGAGAGTCCTGGGAAGAATTTAGAGGGAGACAAGTGGGGAGATATTAAGGCAAAAGGAGGGTTTGTAGAAGATGGAATGGATGACCAGTAGTTGAGAGAGAAGCAGTTTGTGTGGGAATTATAACCAGTTTAAGGTCTTGAGTGAATGACAGTGGTGAAATTTAGAGGTTTCATTGGCAGCAAATCTGGCAATTTTATTGTAGGTGGATTCTGGTTTAGTTAAGAGGGAGAACTATTGGTTGGTAAGGATTTGTGAGCTGTAGAAGAGACTAGAGAGAAGGTGGGCATTGAGGCTCTTTAGTTAGAATTTTTTTATTTCTGTAAAGCAGGCCTTGTTTTTGATGGGTTTTCTTGATGCACTGGAGCACAGGAAAGTCAAATTTCAGCTTGTCATCTATGATGGCTCCCAGAAACTTTGAATGAGCTTCTATCATGATAGTAGTAGTGTTAAGGGATGTAATAGAGAAAGAGGGTTTAAGGTGGATGTGAGATTTAGGAAGGAATAGCAGAAGTTTAGTCTTTTTTGGATTTAGTATTAGCTGGTTATTAGATAACCAGTTTGCAATAGAGCTGAAGGATTTTTGGGTGAGGGTGTGACCTCATCTGCATATTCAATGAGACATGAATGAGGACAGGATGGGTATGGAAGATACTGCAAAGATGCTGAGCAATAAGAGACCAAGTATTGATCCTTGACGGACCCCCACCTTGATGGGAGAGAAGGGGATAGTGATGAAAGCCATTTAACATATTGCTGTCTGTCAGTGAGGTAGCTAACAAACCAGTAGATTGTTGAACTAGAAAGATTAAGGTCAGAGAGTTTAGCAAGGAGCAAGTGGTGAGAGACAGTGTCAAAAGCTTTGGAGAGTTTAGAAAGAGACACAAGATGAGGTTGTTGTTATCCCTGGCTAGTGAGATAGTGTTAGTAAACGAAATGAGAGCCATTTCTGTACTACGGTTTGGATGGAAGCTATGTTGTGTGGAGGTTAGTAGGTTTTTTGGATAAGGTAGTACAGGATTTGTTTATGGACACATTTCTCCATTATTTTAGAGAGGAGGCAGAATTGCTATCTGCTTATAGTTTGATAGTTCAGTGGAGTTACCTCCTATGTGAATGGATAGAGTATTAAATGTTAGATGCTATTTGATAAACCCAATTTTGAATTTTAACAAAAAGGAAATTTTTACACAAGGAAAGATTTTTCGTTGGATTAAATAGGGGTGTTCTCTCTTACCAGAACTTTTCTTAATAATGGTAGAAGAGCTGGATCTGTTAGTACATGAGATTTTACATTTTTGGAAAAGAGAAAAGCAATAGGAAATATGAACATATTTTGGTTGTATGCTCATGATTCCAACTTAATGACTGAAATATAGATAAGGTTTGATTCTCGCTACATATACATATATATATATATATATATATATATATATATATATATATATATACTTCATAAATTATGTAAAGGTTTTGGACACAAACTAAATTGCAACAAAACAGTACTGGTCAGAGTGGGAGAAGGAAGAGGAGGGGGTGCAATGGAAGACATTTATTTATTTAATTATTTGTTTATTTTACATTTGTTTACCAGGAGAATCCAACTGGGTGAGAATCCCATTTTCAGCAGAGGCCTGAGGAGAAAAGCTCCACAGAGATTAATATAGGAACTACAATTTACAAAGCTCCACAGAGATTTGTACAGTAAACAACATTCATAAATTAATAGAGTACAGTACAGATACAGAAAGGTAGACAAAGCAGTGAGGAAGAAATAAATATACATTCTGTAACCAAAAACAAAATGGTTGTTGGACAGTTATACGGCTGTAAGGTTACATTCAACAATGGTTAATGCAGTAAAAACACATATATGAGAAGGATATAAGTAGTAGCTAATGGAAGATTTCTTACAGGATATAAGTGCAGTATTGATCTTGTAAGGGGGGCTACCCAGGTTTGGAACAGTTACATAACCAAGAACTGTTTAAATGGGACCGGAGCAGTTTTCTGAAAGTATTTTTCTTTTCTGTGGGCTTAATATATATTGGGATGGAATTCCATATTTTTGCAACAGAAGTGGAATATAAGAAATCCCCAGAGTTATTGTTGCTCTTGGTTATGTCAACCAGGGCTTTGTTGGTGAATCTTAAAGGGCGTCTCTTAGAATAGATATTCAGGAGGCCATGAAGTGCAGGTACTCTGTCAGGATAATACAGGATTTGGTGGGCTATAGTAAGCTGGTTGATAGGATGGTGCAGTGGTGCAGTGGTAGTATTGTCACTTCACAGCAAGTGGTTCTCTGGTTCGATTCTTGGCTGGGGTGCCTTCTGTGTGGAGTCTGCATATCCTCCCTGTATTCATGTGGGTTTCCTCTGGGTACTCTGGTTTCCTCCCACATCATAAAGACATGCACCTGGAGCATTTCTCTCCAGGCCTCCACTGAAAATTGGCTTTGTTCCAAGTCGGACTTTCTCGGTTAACAAATGTTAAATAAAATAAGTAATAAAATAGGCAGTGATGTGTCCTAATGGGTGAACCAGTAGCAAACTTAGCTATTTTATTATAGCAAATGTTTAGTTTGTTTAAATCTGCTTTGTTTAGGTTGATAAATATGGGGGAGGCATAGAGAAGAGAGAATAATAGGTGTGTTTTTGCAATGGTAGCTTTATTATCATTGGTGAGGTACTTTTTACATCTGTATAGGATTCCAAGTTTTTATGGACTTTTTTATTGTCTGTGAAATGTGGTTGTCAAATATGTTGTTATCAAAGATAACTCCTAGTAGTTTAGTGTGTTGAACAGGTGTGATTGGAGTGTTATTAGCTTAGAATATTATGAAACAGGGTAGGGGGTCTATAGTTCTAGTGGGATAGAATATCATTATCTGTGTTTTTTGGGGTTAAGTATGAGGAGATTAAAGTGGAGTCATCAGCGTACTGGATTAAAGTGGCATGTTGGATAGATTTATGGAGCTGATTGATGAATATGCTGAAGAGAAGAGGTCCAAGGATGGATCCTTGGGGAAACCCTAGAGTGACAGGTAGGAGGGGAGAAAAGGTATTTAGCCATTTTACTGCTTGTTGGTGGTTAGACAGACAGTCTTGAAGCCAGGTAAGAATGGAATATTTTAGATTAAGATTAAAGAGAGCATGTAGAAGCTTGGGATGAGATACAGTATCAAAGGCCATGGAGAGATCTAGGAACACTGTGGATACTAGGTTACCATTATTTCAGTGTTGATTTATTGTGTTGGTAAAGCTAACAAGGGCTGTGGTAGTACTGTGGTTAGGGCGGAAACCATGTTTAGTGTGGGCTAGGAGATTATTAGTGAGGAGATTATATGAGAGTGTATACATTTTTCAAGGATTTTTAGATAAGGAGGATAGAATGGCAATTGAATGATAGTTTGATAAATCCACAGAGTTGCCTCCTTTGTGGAGAGGTATAATATATGACATTTTCCACAAAGAAGGAACTTGCTGTTATGATAAGGAGCAATTAATAAGTATAGATACTGGGTAGTAGAAGGCTTTGGCTGCAATTGTAAGGTATTTTGGAGGTGATTTATCACCTACAAGGGTTGTGGGTTTAAATCTATTCGGATTTTACATATAGTGTTAGTTGGGAGTGGCCAGGGTTTGTGGGTTTAAGTCTGTTCAGATATTTATATATATGATGCTAGTTGGGAGCGTCCAGTGTTGTGGGTTTAAGTCTGTACAGATATTTATATATGGTGCTAGTCGGGAGCGTCCAGGGTTCTGGGTTTAAGTCTATTCAGATATTTATATATGGTGCTAGTTGGGAGCAGCCAGGGTTGTGGGTTTAAGTCTATTCAGATATTTATATATGGTGCTAGTTGGGAGTGGCCAGGGTTGTGGGTTTAAGTCTATTCCAATATTTATATATGGTGCTAGTTGGGAGCAGCCAGGGTAGTGGGTTTAAGTCTGTTCAGATATTTATATATGGTGCTAGTTGGGAGTGGCCAGGGTTGTGGGCTTAAGTCTATTCAGATATTTATATATAGTGCTAGTTGAGAGCAGCCAGGCTGTGGGCTTAAGTCTATTCAGATATTTATATATAGTGCTAGTTGAGAGCAGCCAGGGCTGTGGGTTTAAGTCTATTCAGATATTTATATATAATGCTAGTTGGGAGCGGCCAGGGATGTGGGTTTAAGTCTATTCAGATATTTATATATTGTGCTAGTTGGGAGCAGCCAGGGTTGTGGGTTTAAGTCTATTCAGATATTTATATATAGGGCTAGTTGGGAGCAGCCAGGGTTGTGGATTTAAGTCTATTCAGATATTTATATATAATGCTAGCTGGGAGCGGCCAGGGTTGTGGGTTTAAGTCTATTCAGATATTTATATATTGTGCTAGTTGGGAGCAGCCAGGGTTGTGGGTTTAAGTCTATTCAGATATTTATATATGGTGCTAGTTGGGACAGGTTTTAAGGAGAAGCAGTTTTGGTTTACCTGTGCTGTAGACAGGTTTGGATATGAAGTGGAAGAATTATTATTGGTGAGGGAAAGGGTGGATTTGGTGAAGTATTCATTGAATTGGGTTGCAATATTACTGGAAGAGGTATTGATGTTAGGGGGTGGACTACTGGTCTTACCTGGTTGTTAGATTTTATTAATGGTGGCCCAAAACTTTTGTGGATTAGTCTTGTGTTTGGATTGGATTTCTATATAGTGGTTCCTTTTATCTGTCATAATTTGTTTTTTTTTTTTTGTTTTTTTGGCTTTATTTCATAGCTCCTGATATGCCTGGCTTTGTCTCTTTGCTTAAGAAGAAGAAGAGTATATCTGGTCAGCCAAGGGGCATAGTTGGATTTAGTTCTTACAGTTCTGATAAGAGCTAGGTGATTCAGAATGTTAAGGAAAGTGTTATTGAAGTATTCTACACAACTATCGAGGGGGAGAAATGATAGAGGTCTCCACTTGCGTTGATTAAGTGCAGATATAAACTCTTGGGTTTTAAAATTCTTTGTATATTGGATTTGTTGGAGGTTGGGTGATTTTAAAGGACTTAATTGTGATCTAATTACATAAGTGGGTAAGTGATCATTGAGAGTGCCTGGGAGGGAGCCTGAGAGGTATGATTTGTGTGGTCTGTTGATGAGAATCCTATCTAGGATGGATTTTTTTTTTATGTTTTATCTACGTGTGTTGTGGTATTGATTAATTGAGCAAAGCCATGTAGATTAATGTGATTAGTGGGGTGGAGTGAGTCACAAGAGGACCAGTCAATATTGACATCACCGAGTATGATTATTTCTTGGGGAAGTTTTTGGGAAGCCCAGTCTAGAATGCATTCTAAAGTATTAATGTTGTTGGCAGGAGGTATGTCTGTACTAATTAAATATAAGTGTTTATTGGAATTAATTCTTAGTTTGGTGAAAATAGTTTCTGCATTATTGAAATCGGGTGGGTTGCTGGATAACATTTCAATGATCAGATTATTTTTGAAGAGGAGAGCTATACCACCACCTCTTTTAGATGCCCTGTCTTGTCTAAGCACATTGTAAGCCAGGGAACAAATTCATTGTTATTAATATGTGGTTTTATCCATGTTTCAGTGAGAACGACTATGTTAGGGAGTAGAGGGACAAAGTAGTATAAAGTTCTGGTATTTTGCTCAGGAGACTTCTTAAATTGATGCTGAATATGAGGAGATCAGTTGATTTGCTGGAGGAGTTGAGGATGTTATTTGTAAAGAATCTAGTGCCAGGATTTGGGTGCACATCTCCACTAAGTGTGATTCTAGATGCTATCTGGATGATATGTTTTAGGTATTTGACTATGTATGTGCTATATTTTGAAGAGGTGTGGCTGTGCAGATGTTGCTGGGGTACCTTAAATGTGGCTAGGTGAAGGTTAGAGCTGTTATAGACAGAGGATGATATTGACAGCAAGGTTGTTTTCTCTTGTATATGGGTTGGAGAGGCTGAGGATTTATATTCAAAGCTGGTGCTGTCAAAATGAAGATAGGAGGTTAACGGAGCTGTAATAGTGAGACATAATATTAAAGTAAAGGTTAGACACAACATTTTATTCATTACAGAAGGATAGTGTACTGAATGAATTGTTGTTTGATATCCTAACAGGAGTGAGGAAGAGTGTTTGTTTGTCAGATGTTGTTATAGGGCGTAAAAGAAGTAAGGAGATTGTATTGGAGGTCTTAGAATGAAGAGATTACACAAAGTGTATATAAATGGTGTACACCAAAGAGAGTTTGAAACACTGTGGTTTCCAGGAAGTGATGTGGAGAGTGAGGCTTTGGGGAGTGGCTAGTTAGGTATAAAGGTCAGGAACCTGGGGGGTGGGTGGAAATGGGCGTAGGGTAGGGGAGCAATGTGAGCCCAAGTACAGCGAGGGAGAAAGGATCAGGCTGGCCCAGGTAAAGGGAAGACTAGTTCAGAAAAAAACAATCAGAAATCAGGAAAGAGTTTTGAATTAAGATACCAGGAGAGATAGGAAATGTGAAGGAGGAGTAGTAAGTTGAGAATAATCAGAAATCAGGTAGTAGTGTTGAACTTAAATACCAGGAAGACAAGCAGGTATAGGGAAGTAGTAGGCTGAGAAGATAGTGGCAAATGTAGGGCAACAGAAGAAGGTAGAAAGAAGGGATAGAAAGCAGAAAGGCAAGATAGGATTCAGGTTGAGATAAAGGATAACAAATGAGTATGAAGAAGTGTTGATATACGAGGAACTGTTGGGTTAGATAAATAAAATATTCTAAGATAATATTAAACGAACATGTTTTATAACATACATTAAAGTAATAGCACTAAATATCTAGGTATTAAGTTGAGGTATCTGCTAGAAAGCAAGACTTGGATCCCTTCTGGATTATTGCCTTGTGATTTGGATGTTACGTTTTGGTTCCCTGGCCTCTGTCTGGAAGGTAGCAAAGGGGGGGGCAGGATTGAGTATGCTGCCTAGAGAGAGAAAAGGTGAGAGAGGATTAGATGGAACCAATAGTAGGAGAGTTGGAGTAGAAAGAGTGAAGCGAAACAGTGAGGAAAACAAAGAGATATCAAAGGAAAGGAGACATAGGAGAATAATGGATAGTAAGGCCTATGAATGAGAAGACCCCAGAGAAAAAGAGGGAAGTAGTAATGCAATAACAGTGATAATATATTAGCAGACATGACAGGTAATAGCAACTACAAAAATGGTAAACACAGTATTGGCATACAGTTCAATTCCTGCCCTAAGAGCAGGTAGCTGATGATATATAGACAGGACAACAGGCAATAGGAACTAATTACAGTACAGAATATAAAAATAAAATAACTACCATGTATAACACTAAAGCGTAATACACAGTAATTAAAGTTTCATGAAATAATGCCTTGAAAAATGAGAAAAACTCTAAATAAAATGCGGTGTATAAAGGCTAAAGTGTAATACACAACAAGTAGCATTTCATAAACTAATGCAGTGAGAAATGAAAATAGGGTCTGTCTTAGAACATCAAATATTTAACAGTTCGAATTACTAAAGGTCGCCCTTTAGTGATCGAACTGTTAAAACATTGAATGTTCAGAAAAAAAATAAAAACAAAAAAACTAAAGAGTGTAGACAGGGGGGCAAGCCCCCCTGCACCCCCACACACCCCGCTACTTAAATATACCAACTCCGAGACCGCACTACATTGAAGTAAATGGAAATCTCCCATTACAGAGATTTTCGTTTACTTGTTCAATGTTCTGCAGTTTTGCTATTCTTGTGTCGACAATATCAGATTCGACATTGTCGGCTTTCGAGAATTTAATATAGACTCATGAAAATACACTATATAATAAGTCAGTATTATAGGTCATAAGCCAATATTGCAGGACATAAAAGGTGGTTGAGTTTCCCAATTACTTCTGGTTAGAGATGGGGGTGCACTGATGGAAGGATAATCATAAGAAATTTTGAAAACTCTATATTAAAGCATAAGTAAACATTTAGAAACAGGTAATAGCAGAACATGTACTACTGTTGGCAAAATAAGTACTATTAAGATTATATATAAGCAAAATCACCTCCAAGTAGTCCACAGCAGGTGTAAAACATGAATTTTAATGACAAAATAAAATGAGATAAGCACTTTCATGGTAAGCTTCATCGGATCTAAAATGCGTTATAAATTACATTCTTAAAAGTGCAAAGATAATTACAATAAGAAAATCAGATTAAAGTGCATCTAGTGTTATTAACTACCACAGTAACTTCACTAATTCATTTTTA
Organism: Protopterus annectens; assembly: GCF_019279795.1. Taxonomy (NCBI): domain Eukaryota; kingdom Metazoa; phylum Chordata; order Ceratodontiformes; family Protopteridae; genus Protopterus; species Protopterus annectens. The sequence continues at coordinate 1,229,855,645 of NC_056744.1, forward strand.
AAGCTACAAGCACTATATATTACAATGGAAAGCATGCATATAAATGTTTTCAAAATAAAAGTAAACATAAATACTAACCTAACAAATATGTACATATACTATCATACAAATGCATTAACGTAAACAATGTATATATATATAGATGCTAATAAAATATATAATAAAAATAATAAGAAAGTAAAAAATGTATAACAATGAATTATATACACGAGTTATTTCTTTTTCAAAGGTCTTGCTCTTAAGGTGGATTGTATAGATATACTATCAGTTAGACCAGGATGATAATGTGCTTGTAATAAAAAAATCTGCTTAAGTTCTGCCTGATAAGTTCTATTCGTAAGGTCTCCCTTATTAATATTACCATGAATTAATTCCAGTACTACAAACCTAAAATGATGTTCCATGTCAGTGTTAATCATATGTTTTGCCAATGAGCTGTAGCTCACCCCCCTACGTGCACAATATAAATGGTCACGGATGCGCTCTTCTAGGCGCCTGTTCGTCTTTCCTACATAAAATGACCAACAACCATTGTACAATGCAAGATAGACTAAATCCTTGGAATTACAATCAGCTGATGGTAAATGTGAAAACTTCCTATTACTATTGGGATGGGTAAAGGACCCAGACACATCAATACACATACAATAGGAGCAACTATTGCATCTCTTCATCCCATAATCAGATATAATCCTATTTAATTGGTTGGTTGATTTAGGATAGCGAAAGCGCTTATCTGCATTTTATTTTGCCATTAAAATTCATGTTTTACATCTGTGTGGACTACTTGGAGGTGATTTTCTTACATGTTTTCACTTGGTGAACTCCAGTGGTTTACTTTCTTCAGGCATTGTCTCGTTTTTGCTGCTCTTCATATTATTAAGATTATGACTATTCCTCATTTTATACATGTTTTAAGATACATTCCAATGATGTCTGACCACCCTTTTGGTCTTACCATACATATTTTACTTGAAGTGTATGTAGGTGAGGCACACTGATTCAGAATTCCAAGACAAGAGCTTTTACTAATATCATTTGACAGGTGGAATGGGTATTCCTGTATCTACCTTTACAGGCCACAGCATTCAGTCTGGTACAGCGGATCAGTCTACATGAAAAAGAGAATACCAGAACTCTGGGGTGGGAGTTGTGACGGCCTATAAAGAAAACTTAAGGCAGACAGTGAATACTGAAAGAACTTGAGTCATTTTTACCAGAACTCTGGGGTGGGAGTTGTGATGGCCTATAAAGAAAACTTAAGGCAGACAGTGAATACTGAAAGAACTTGAGTGATTTTTACCAGAACTCTGGGGTGGGAGTTGTGATGGCCTATAAAGATAACTTAAGGCAGACAGTGAATACTGAAAGAACTTGAGTAATTTTTACCAGAACTCTGGGGTGGGAGTTGTGATGGCCTATAAAGAAAACTTAAGGCAGACAGTGAATACTGAAAGAACTTGAGTGATTTTTACCAGAACTCTGGGGTGGGAGTTGTGACGGCCTATAAAGAAAACTTAAGGCAGACAGTGAATACTGAAAGAACTTGAGTAATTTTTACCAGAACTCTGGGGTGGGAGTTGTGATGGCCTATAAAGAAAACTTAAGGCAGACAGTGAATACTGAAAGAGCGTGAGTGATTTTTACCAGAACTCTGGGGTGGGAGTTGTGATGGCCTATAAAGAAAACTTAAGGCAGACAGTGAATACTGAAAGAACTTGAGTCATTTTTACCAGAACTCTGGAGTGGGAGTTGTGACGGCCTATAAAGAAAACTTAAGGCAGACAGTGAATACTGAAAGAACTTGAGTAATTTTTACCAGAACTCTGGGGTGGGAGTTGTGATGGCCTATAAAGAAAACTTAAGGCAGACAGTGAATACTGAAAGAACTTGAGTGATTTTTACCAGAACTCTGGGGTGGGAGTTGTGATGGCCTATAAAGATAACTTAAGGCAGACAGTGAATACTGAAAGAACTTGAGTGATTTTTACCAGAACTCTGGGGTGGGAGTTGTGATGGCCTATAAAGAAAACTTAAGGCAGACAGTGAATACTGAAAGAACTTGAGTAATTTTTACCAGAACTCTGGGGTGGGAGTTGTGATGGCCTATAAAGAAAACTTAAGGCAGACAGTGAATACTGAAAGAGCTTGAGTGATTTTTACCAGAACTCTGGGGTGGGAGTTGTGACGGCCTATAAAGAAAACTTAAGGCAGACAGTGAATACTGAAAGAACTTGAGTAATTTTTACCAGAACTCTGGGGTGGGAGTTGTGATGGCCTATAAAGAAAACTTAAGGCAGACAGTGAATACTGAAAGAACTTGAGTGATTTTTACCAGAACTCTGGGGTGGGAGTTGTGATGGCCTATAAAGATAACTTAAGGCAGACAGTGAATACTGAAAGAACTTGAGTCATTTTTACCTGAACTCTGGAGTGGGAGTTTTGATGGTCTGTAAAGAAAACTTAAGGCAGACAGTGAATACTGAAAGAACTTGAGTCATTTTTACCAGAACTCTGGAGTGGGAGTTTTGATGGTCTGTAAAGAAAACTTAAGGCAGACAGTGAATACTGAAAGAACTTGAGTAATTTTGAGACATGACTTGTAAAACATATGTATATAACATGAAATGCCACTTACCCAAACTTCATATAACCGAGACAACAAAGCCGACAACTCAGAAGACCAACCGCCCATAACACCAACTTTCAACTCCAGATAAGTAACCTCTTGGCCAACCTGAAAAACAAACTAAAACTGAAACAAACTAAGGGGACTTCACCCCCCCAACGAAATATACCAACTCTGAGATCGCACTACCACTGTAGTAAGGGGCAAAGTTCACCATGGTGCCCAAGTGGTTACTTACCTGTAGTGAAATGTAGATGTTCCAGGATGTCAGAATTATGGATTTTCAGCTTTCTCGTCTTGGTATTTTAAAACTCAGGTAAGTGGGATATAGGTCTACTAAAGATATATATATATATATATATATATATATATATATATATATATATATATATATGTGCATTATATATATTTACATGAGTTCCAATGAAACATTCAAACTCTCAAGACTTTGAACACTTGAATCATCAGCTGTAGAGTTTTGAAATTACATTTTTGAATGCTGTGTGTGGCTGTTTAAGTGCATGAGATTGTGGTACAGTGAGAATAGAGAAATTTGCCCTTTTACCACTGTTGTGTAAGCTCAGAGTTTGCATATATAATTAGCAGGGGGTTCTAGGGAGGCTTGCCCCCCCCCCCTGCAAAAATGTTTTCGTGTTCCACTTCAAATCCATGTATGCTGACATTTCATGTATTTGAATGCTTGTAATTCAAGCGGCTTTAGTCTGTGGTGGGTAATTCAATAAACCTTACACAGAGCCAAATTCCATGTAGGAATAATGATAAGGCTCGAACATGGAACATGGCCACCGAGCGATCCAGGAAACAAGGCTCAGGGCGTGCACGAGCATCCTAACACTGTTCGGACACGGAGCTGTCTGCAGAATGCAAATCACCTCATCTGCTGGTAAAAGCACCATGCAGATTAGGTGATTTTGTGATCCAGGAAGCATAAAGGCACCTGTGTAGGTGCTGTGTAAGGCAGAAAAATGCACGTGGTTACTAACCCCGTACCTGAGGATAGTATTTAAACAGGGGCTGCAAGAGCTCAAATAAAGGGTTGTATAATGTGCAGTAGCCAAGCAAATGGCCAAAACTGTGGCCAGTAATGTAAAAAAGTAATGCATTATATAAAAAAAATAAAAGTTTTGTATCACATATGCCACATTTAAGCAGCATGCAGTGATGCACAAACATGCTAGTTTGCAAAAAAAAAAATAATAATAATATTGTAAAATATGACATTTAAATCTGTATCTTCCCAGTATAGTGGCCAGCATGCAGAGTCATACAATGGCAGGTTATAGCGTTTGCTAAGGACATAGGCTCTGGTGTAGTGCAGTACCTAAGGTATACACAATTAGGTGCATGTAAATGAGCTAAGTTTATTGAATAGCAAAATGGGCCACCATATTCGCAGGTACTAATTGTGTAATGGCTAGAACTGTGGTAGTATAGGCAGAAGAGACAGCAGACATAAACATGAGGTGTGTCATGGTATAGATAAGCACATTGGAGCTTAGCAGTGCCTATTTATGCTCAGCTAAGCACAGCTAAGCAGAGGGGGTGTGCCTGGATGGCTCAGCCATACTGAGCCCTGCTGCATGTGTTTTAGCAGGTTAAAGAAAAGCTAAGCGTGCTTGTGTACAGGGGAGGGTCAAATCTCCTGAGCAATGTTTATACTGGAGCTGTGGGTTTGCATGGCACTGTGCAGCTCTTAGAAGTAGAGGAAATTGAAATAAAAACACAAATAAAGGGAAATAACTTAGAAAAGCCAATCAACTATAAATGACTAATAAGCCCTCTGCCACTCCCACTGGCCCATTCAAACCCCTCAGTAATATAGCTGCCAGGTGGAATGTATGATAGTCAGCCAATCACACTGGCTGCTTCTGCAGCACACCAGTATAAAGTATGCAGACACCCTTCAATATGATTTTGCCACATACTCTGCACCACTGGAATACACATTGGGGAATTTTAACTGACAAAATGATATTGCCTGCTGCGGCTTTGCTACATCTGTATGCACTACAGGCTGAGGTCAGTGATGATGATGATGATGATGATAATCGGCCCAGACTAAGGAGGAGAAGGGTGTTCAGGCCCAGGGTAACCTTCCAGGGGCTACATGAGCTGGAGATAGTAGAGTGCTACAGGGTGGACAGGGCCATACTACAGCAACTCTCTGAGTTATGCCACCCTCTCCTCAGACCCAGAGGCAACACAGGGGAACCCCATCCCGGTGGAAACAAAGGTATGTGGAGCCTTAAGAATATTAGCTGCAAGTACTTTCCAAAGACATACTGGGGGCATAATGGGGGTCTCACAGGCATCCGCTTCCAGGGTACTCCACCAGTTCCTGGATGTCAAGCTAAACGCTAAAAAGTGTATAGTCATCCCCTTTGGCAAAAACAAAGTGCCCACAAATTACCACATAGGTGGTAATCCATTAAGTACAGAAGAAGTAATTAGGGACCTGGGGACCCAAGTTGATAGCAATCTCTCATTTGACAACCACGTGGCCAAAGTGGTTAGAAAAACATTTTATATAGCCCACCTAATCATGAAGGGATTCACATCTAGATCAGGGGAGTTCATCATGCCTTTTTACTCATCCCTCATCAGGCCCATAATTGAGTACAATGCCCCTTTTGGGATGTACCTTATCAGACACCTGCAGCAACTGGAAAGACCCCAAAAGTACCTCACCAAGAGGATCAAAGGGCTCAGACAGATGCCATATGCTGCCCGGTTAAAGAAACTCCAGCTCTACTCAGTGGCATACCGCCTGTTCAGAGGCGATCTGTGCCTGACATATAAAGCCATGTCCAACCCGGAATTAATGGACATGCTGCACCTCAGAAAATCCAAATCCTATCGAGCTACACGCTCAACAGACTTGAACCTCAGCACTGAAATAAATAGGACATGCTGGAGGGACAGATTCATAGCCCAGAGGCTCCCTTCACTCTGGAATAAAATCCCAGTCCAGGTTAGGCAGAGTCCCTCATTGACTCTCTTCAAGAGGAATCTTGATGCGTGGATGGTAGATCGTAGGTTTACCCCGGGTATGACTTCTGTGTCACTGTTAGACAGAGGCACAGTATACTAACCTCAAAAAAAGGGCATAGCAAAATTAATTTAAGATGGGTGTCGAAAGCCAAACACATTCTGGCTAGGCTTATAAATGCCCTAGGGCAGATAGCCTAGTATGAACCTATGAACCTATGAACTGCCAGGTTGTGTGCAATGCCCAGGGCATTATCATCAATGTGTGTGCTGGCAGCCCTGGAAGTTATCACAACTCCCACATATGGCACACATCACAGCTCTACCAGGCATTTACCAGGGGGGCATCCCATATGGCCATCTAGTGGGGGATGCTGGCTACACACTGGAACCATGGATGATGACACCCATCACAAATGCACACACACCCACTGAAGAGTGCCATAACAAGGCACATGCACAAACAAAGAACATCATAGAGTGTGTGTTTGGGTTGCTCAAGTCACGGTTCCGCTGCCTTGACATATCTGGTGGAGCCCTGCAGTACTCTCCACATGTGCACACATGTCCATAGTATCTGTCATGCTACACAATATGATCCTGCAGAAACAGCTATGACAGGAACATTACAGGGAAGGGACACATCACCCTCAACCATTGCCAAGGTCCCCACAGGCACAGGGGGACTCAGAGAAGGAACCTACTGAGCCTGTCCTTGTAGGCAGACGTAGGCATGCCCAGTATGCCCTGGCCTTATCAAAGAGGCAATGCATAGCACATACACTGCCACCCAAGGCACCCAGGGACTGACACTTCACTCCAACTTGCACACACACAGTAAAAAGGATGCCAAACACATCACACTACCTGTACCTTACTATGTATAGGCTGTGTACTGCTTGCATCCAACAGAGTCAGTCCTGAAGCACTGTCCTCACAACTGCTGCTGTCACAAGGTAAGTCACTCTTCTTAACAACAAATGAATGGAGTAGTAGACTATGGTAGCATATCTATGGTATTACTGCATGTATGCAAGGGAATGGGGTGGGCTACCTGGATAGCAGCAGATAACTGACAGGTATGTGGGACAACAGGAAATGTCCATCAAATACTGGCTGCCCCAGAATATGCAGTAGTCCCCAAGGTGGCAAAACTTACTGCAGTATATGTGGGGGACTAAGAAAATGTGGGGTCATAGGTCACATGCATGGATGTCAATGTTGGAGTCCCATACACACCTCTCAGCCTTTCCCAGCAAGTCATCTGTACAAAGCCATAAAGAAATGCATGGCAAAGGCCCACAAACAGAGATGATTATGGAATACTGTTCTTACAAACTTAGTGATATTAGAACAGGTCTTGCAGTTGCATTAAGTCTCTGAAAGGTAAGAAGTCTGAAACTCACATGTCTGTCATTACTTTCTAACTTTGGTCTTTAATGATATGCCACTATTTTTCAAGACAACCACAATACCATGATAAAAGGACCCAAAATTGTATTCATTTATTTTATTTATTTACTTAACATTTGTTTACCTGGAAAGTCCGACTGGACACAGGTCCTTTTTCAGCAGTGGCCCGGGTAGAGAAGCTCCTTGAGTAACAGTAAATTTTCATGCAAATATTACAATAATCAATAAAGTATCAAGTAAATAAAATGTAGCAACATAAGAACATACAAATCTGTTACATCTTAACAACAAAACCTGGGCTTTGAACATAGCTATTTGCAGGTATGATTTATATCAAGATATAAGGTTAAGACAGGTTAGTAGGAACAAAGGATTAAACACCGGGGAGAAGTTGGATGTGTTTTGGGCATACTGTGATGTATCAGAGCACTCATGATGGGTTAGTACAGGAACATAGCCACTTATTTTTTAGATAAGCTTTAACTGATAGCTTAAAGTGGTTATTGGATGAGATTGAGAGAATGGAATTAGGAGTTAGGAAGGGAGTTCCATACATGAGATATATAGTTGAAAAATAAAGATTCTACTGCTGTGTTGTTGGCCTTGGAGATGGTGAGTAAGTTCTTGTTAGAGCAAAGTGGTCTGCTGGAACTGTAAGGAAGGATGAGATTTTGTATGAGGCAAACATCTGGACAGTCTGTGAAAATGTGTACAGTTGAGAGTTATGCCCCCCCGAACACACCCATGTTCCCAAAGAACTGCAGTAACATTTATATTTGTAAGGTAATAGCACCAGACCACATATTCCCATGGCTGTCCCAATCAACTTGCTAACTTGTTCCATTTCCACAATATGCAGGGGTCAATGTACTATGTATGTGCATGATTAATACTGTCAGGAAGTAAACAGCAATTATTGTTGGTTGTTGTGGCTTAGTGGTCTAAGTGTAGTTCTGTGGTTGACAGGGTCCATGGTTCAAGACTGGCCATGCCAACTATTTTGCATGTCAGCTACACCTATGGTAGGAGTTGTACACACTGTCCAGAAGTCAATATTTGTTACTGCAGGAATACTGGACAATGGAGGGACAGGGGGCTACACGTAACAGTACACAGCTTGGAGTAACCTACACAGTGCCTTGTAGAACAGCAGATTGTGACAAGTCAGTGTAGTGCCAGGATATAAATGGCTGCCAATTTACTGTGTCAGTACTGACAACAAGTCAGTGGACAGGATCCATACCCCTGGAATGACAGAGTGTCACAGAATGTCCACACGTATGTCTCATATATCTGTTCTTCTTGTCATAACATTGCATTTGTCTGCCAAATTATTTGCAAAACAATAAAGGTTGATGTGAAAACATCAGTGACAGACAGTTGAGATGCAGACTTCATGCCCGTAAGAAAATGCAAGCTAATACAAAACCATTCTACCAATTGTCTACATTTGGAAGAGCAATATTATCACTCTGTCCCCATGTCTTGCCCTGTGTCTGACTGTTATATATAGGCTTGTCCAGATGTCAGTCTGTAAGAGTTTAGCAGCTATGGCCAACATATGTAGCCTTAAATTAACATTGCAACACAAACCGTTTGAGGACCACAGCAGTTGTAGGGGTGCAATGATGGACAACCTACTAAACAGGTACATTAGAGGTGTGAAGTCCATAACCCTGTGTGTGATGTTACAACTTCTACCCCTCTCACACCATAACTACAAATACATAGCAACAACTGTGGACAAAGCCCGTGACTGGACTACAGAAGGACAAAGGGACACATATAAGGGGAAGGGGAACCACTAGCCATACAAATGGAGAATGTGCACACCAGAACAGATTGTGCAGTAACATAGGTGTCCTGCAGTGTATGGAGTCAGTAAAAGATGTCTGTCAGCAGTTCACCACTTTACTCTATACTGATCTGCCACTGACATACCAGGAAATCACAGTGCTATGTAGAATATACCACACATATTATGGAAAACTCTGCTTAGTCCAATGCACTCTGTACCCATATCAGAATATGACTCAGTTAATAGGGATAGCACACATCCAGGGGATCCCCCAGCCAGTATATCACTGAGGTGCTGGACTGTTTACAGAGGTTCATCAGCCAATAGGCTGTAGCACACACAATTCTGGACCGGAGTACAACTATCTCTGGAATGGAGTCCCCCTCTTACTATTGAAGGTCATACTGGGCATGTTCCTACACTTAGAGAATTACAGCCCATGTCTAAACCTTCATCTGACTATACAACTGTGTTGCCCATATATGTCTTTGCATACAGACAGCTATGTACAACTTAACTGTCTCTCCTCACCCCATCAGACAGGATTACCCTCATCTATCTGTAGGTGGCACATATGTGATATATCTGCATCTGTTGAGTGTGATAGACATTCATATCTATAGGTAATATATACAAATATATCATTATAGACATGCATAGACGGGCAAGAGAGAGAGACAGACAAAGACAGAGAGAGGCATAGAGAGAGAGAGAGAGAGAGAGACCCTGAAAGGTATAGAGTGATGTCTTGCTGCAGCCATTTGCATACCAGTTGCAACCAGTGGCATGTACCAGTACAAAGGTAAACTCCATTGTGTAATAGTAGTGAGGTAGGGGTAATAATCTCACATCACCCACTTTGAGTGTGTGTATGTGTGTGTGTGTGTGTGTGTGTGTGTGTGTGTGTGTGTGTGTGTGTGTGTGTGTGTGTGTGTGTGTGTGTGTGTGTGTGTGTGTGTCTGTTTGTAAGTTAAAGCATTTTGATGCTTTCTCAACCCAGCAACTTCCCATTGCCCTACTTTACAAGGCATGCTGATGTAATTCACCTTAGAAGCATCTTTGGTCACCCCTTAGCTATATAAGCTCTGTGGCACATGTAATAAGTATGTAGGCCTATATCTCTTACAACTAGATAAGTAGGTGTTCTAATCTCAGCACTGGCAACTGCAGACACTAGTGCAGTCACAGATGCCATAGTCACCCACTAACCTGTTCGAGGCCACCACCCTCTAACTGCCCAATTTCTATGGCTGCTGGGGACTGGGTATGTGTGGGCATACTGACCATGTGTGGGGGCACTATGGGTGGAAGTGGGATGTCAATCAATGTGACAGATTCAGCCCCCAACAACCCCACCTGTGCTTCTCAATGGCCACCATCACCATCACTGTCTGATGAGACACTGACATCAGGTTGTGAGGGGGACACACTCTGACCCCTATGGTCACCTGTGAAAGGAAGACAACATTACTACATTAATTCCTGCACTATAATGTTTAATGATCCACACACACGCACACAAACACACACACACGCACACACATGCACACACACGCACACGCACGCACACGCACACACACACACACACACACACACACACACACACACACACACACACACGTGAGGTGTACAAACAAAGGGGATCTCTGAGGCCAAGCCACACATGAATGCCACAATCATACACAGCACATACCACACATGGCCACAAACCTGTGTCCCACAGCCATGCAGGTGTGAGCCCATGTCAAACATGTTACACAAAGGGAACTCCAGTGAAGACATACTGGTATGTCTCTGACCTGGCTGGTATGTAGATGGCCACAGTTACTTTTCTGACAGTTGATGGACTCGGCCATATTGCATACACATTGCTGTCTCCCACCAACAGGTACTGTCATGGGTCTGTCACTGTACATGCTGGTGTGCCTGACCTGACTTGTCATGGTACATCCATGGACTATATGCAGTGAGACATGAGTGAACAAAGTGATTGTGTCCCAGACAAATATGTCCCTATCCTTATACAGCATTCTGCTGTCACCCAGATGGATGCTGCAATACAATCAGGAAATGATTGCCTTTAACATGTGCACATTTATCCTGTGATATGCCAGGGGTTCCAGTACCTGTGAGTCAGGGATGATATTGTACATAGACCATGATGCTCTGCGACAGAAGCCTCCATCTGTCTTCACTGATCTTCATGTGTCTGACAGTGTTTCCTGCCCACTCCATAGTGACTCCATTAGTAACATTGGTGACGTTATCACTACCAACATACAAGTGTCAGTACAGCACACATTGAAGGCCATGCTGCTAAACGCTAGAGGTGTACGCATGACTTTGTCTTCATTGCAAGCAGTCTTACCCTGGGAACAGCAGACTTCTGTGCACTCACACAGACCATAGTTCAAAGCTGCAGAGAGCACTCCAGCCTTACATGGTCAACCATCCTATCATACATGCAGAAGGCAAAGTGTAGTCATTAATGCCATGGGACTTCATGGCCCAGAAGGTGGCTGTGCTGGGGGATGGGCACCATGACCAGCCTGTTCCTTGGAGTATGCCACTCTGCCCTCTATCTGGCATAGGCAGTTATCCAAGTCCTACTGGATGACCCTGCACACCATACCTCAGAACTGTTGTTGGGTGACAGGGTTCTGTTTGCACCCATGCCCGGGGGGGTGATGGGCCCCATCCCCTGAGGCATTTCCACCTAAGGTTGGTGCAGAAACAGCAGAGGAGGCAGGTCGAAGTTGGGTCCCAGATGTGCTGGGACCTAGTGCCATGTCCAGATGAGGCAGGACAGGTGGATCTTCTGGGATCTGCCTACCCAAACATGCTATATTGTTCAGGTTTGTCAAAGTGCATGGCTTGTCATGAACAAAAAATTTCAATGTTAGTTATAAAAGCATGCATGGGTGTTCCAATTAACTCAAAACAATAGACAATAAAATTGCATAGTATATGGAACACATGTATAAATGGGATCATAGTCATGTTTGTAACAGCATGCCAGAAACAGTTATGGCAACAGGACAACAACAGTGGAATTTCAACAAGGTATGTGACTATGCAACCATTGAAATATATGAACTATAATAAAACACAAGGCACAACATATGTTTTTCAGAACAATATACACGGAAATGAAACCATACCCATAGTATAGAAATAATAATTTATGATGCAGATAAGGGGTGAGGGGGAGTGAAAAACATTCTATTAACTGTATATGCTATATTTTTCACAACAGTACTGCTCAGTACACTACAGGTCTGTCCTTACTTTACATCTATATGTGCCCTAAAGATTCTGTAGCACTTATATACCTCTGAAGTTGTTGACATGGAATGGTATGGGCCCAGCTTAAGAAATATAAGGGACTTGTACATGTCAGGTTAACATATGAGTAACAAGATGTACCCTGCACTGATGTTGTGTGAGTGTGCTACTAGCATACTTCAACTGGAATTATACCTGTGTCCAAGGTTAATGGCAACAGTAATCAGTAGTCATGACAGTTTGGCACTTGAGAGACATGCATCGGGCACAGTGCATGGTGTATATAACTAACCTATTGTAATTTCTAGGCATGGGTTTGGACTATCAGCACACATTCACACACGTACCTGGTATATGGCCGTACCAACAGTAGAACATTTTGGTGGTCTAATTCAGTTGGAATACTACTCTACTGTCTGACATTTTATTAAATGGAGTGCTATCAACTTGCTGAGTACTGCTTTTCACACACTAGTACATCTGGATACTGTTTATTAGTACACCCTTCATATGGCTACTACAAACATTTCTGTACCTGTAAGCCCTGTGGAGAAAATATCTTTTACAAGTGCATGACAGTTTCCATAAATAGGCAGGACTACTTGTCTGTAACTATAAATATATGTTATTTCCAGTCCCTGGATTCAAACCCTGGTCTGTGTGTACAAAAATGAACAGCATATATTTTTCTTATCACACTGAGCTACAGGGCCACTGCTGTGCCCTACTTGGCTGATTTGTATCTAACACTCACTTGGTTACAAAGTCTGTCCTGGTAATATCAGTAGTGTCACAGAAGACTGCAGTGACAGTTGTACATACATGCATGAGATTCATTCATGACAAAGATAGATGGTGAACTGTGTATTAATACTTGGAATGCAGGTGTACACATTTAATCCCTACTAGATGTGAATATGTGTGATCTGTACAGACCATAGCAGGGTGCTGGGTTGCATACCTAACCAATATACATTTGCACATCGTATATTTGCAGTCTCTACCTATTACAGTCTCTTACTTGCCTGCATCAATGTACCTGTGTTCAGGAATGCATATAGCTGAAATGCAAAGGTTAACACAAGACAATGCTGAAGGGGACACACTATAATACAATACACTTTACTATTCAAGGTTCAGAGCTTAGTGCAGAACATATATCAAATTGGATTCTATCTTGTTGTACACCTCCAAATCTACACTTTAATTTAACACTTATCAGCAAAACTTCACTCAGTTCATGGTGTCATAGCCATATTTAATGTGGAACACCTGTACAATTGTTTTTCTTCAACAATAGACCAGAAACATAAACACAACAGTTGGTGGGAATGACTTTACTGAGGTTGACGTGACACAGTGGTTTATTAAATTTAAAAGTCTGAATGCAGTTGTAGAAGATATCCTGTAGATGATGAATGAATGTCATTTATTACCTTCATGGTTTCAGTCACAGTGTACACTTTTACAAGATGCTTAGTATTATTACAGTATATACTTATGTCATTCCTACACAGCATTACTACAGTAATAGCATTCTTTCATCAATAGTAGCCTATGTGATGCCTTCATCTGTATTGCACAGTTCATGGCATTGCTCACTTATATCAGTGTGGGCCTGGAACACATTTAATTGCAATACACTTAGAACACACTATACCTAATGGCAGTAAACAATGTACTCTTTGTTATTTATTGTACTATATATTGCAAGATAGATCTGTACTTACCACAATGTCGATGCAGCCTCACCAGGTGTCCCACATGGGCCTGCATGTTGAAAGTTCTCTCTTTCGCAGCTGTAGGGGGAAAAACACCATTATGCATACCTCTCTTTCACATATTCATGCTCGACTTTGGTAAAGTGATGGTTCATATACTTAAAAACTACTGAGGCATTCCTTTCCCGAGCATCTTGGATCAATTGGGCCAAGAGCACCTCCATTCTCCACTTCAGGTCATCATAATGATGATGCACCTGATCACCATTGTGGGGGATTTCAGTGGCACTGGTGAGGTCATGTGCCAGATGGTCCCAGGCCTCACACTTGTATTCAGAGCCCTGGTACTGGACCTGCAGCTGTATGTCATCATGGTATTCAACAAGGAGCCCAGCCATGACCCTGGACTCCAAAATGCCCCAGCGCTGCACCCAGAAGTGCACTCCCTCTTCAGCTCCTGCCATAGTTCCTGCATGAGTCAAACTCCAACAGGTTTTGACTGTATTCCCTCTGTGTGGCTTAAATAAGGATTTTTTTTTGCCCTTTGCCACCATTGGACCATTTTTAAAATGCTAAGCACAGCTCAGCAGTGTGCAAACCTGCTAAGCTGAGTTGAGGAGTGCCTAAAGTGGCAAGGGCCTAGCAGTGCTTAGCAGGGCACACATCCACTTATCTAAGCTGAGGATTGCTTAAAATGGGAGTGCTTAGCACTGCTCAAACCAGCTAATCAGAGGTAAGCATTGCTAAGTATTGCTCACACAGGTCCTGTTTAAGCATTGCTTAGCTTGGCTCAGCACTGCTTAGCATGGTTTAGTAAGGGCAAACAAGAGCTCTACATGATAATATAAATATGTATCAACATTAATTACTCATTATTGATACTTTGTCATGTGTTTGTATTTTACTTTAATTACTGTACCTTGGCATGTGACTGAACTGTATTGGACACTTGTGTTTAACTGGGGATTTTCCCCTCATATATCCATTGACACTGGGATTCTGGACCAGCTGTACTAACCTGGTTGATAAATATCAATAACTAGGGCAAAAAAAAAAACAGACAAATAAATAGAAATGCTTTCAATGTAAAAGCTGAACGGCCTGTCTTGGTATGTAAACTGTGCACCTACTGCACACAAAGCCATGAATCTAACCATTCAGCTAACTTGGCTGTGAAGATTTCTGCTATACATTTCTATGCAGCTTTTGTTACGTTTAAGGACTGCTGAGCAATGCGCCACATCGCGCAAACATGCTCAACTATGATTAAACTTGAATAAATAAATAAATAAATGTGAAAGAAAAAAACACTTTGGGACATTTACTTTCCATGCTGTACTGCACTCTGACAGTACAGAGGGTGTGTAATGGATATTGTAACACACTTCCTATGTAACATACATGGATAAAAAATTCATAAGTGTCCAAGGACACTTTCTTTAGTCTTTAAGTGCCATACGGCCCTTTCATAATGCGGGGGGGGGGGGTGTTACAGACAGTCTAACATACCACCTGCATGAAATAACTAAACTACTGTATGAATAAGTATATAAGGACACTTTTTTCTTGCTTTAGTGTTGTCCAGCATTTTCACAGTACAAGGGGGGTTTTACACATCTTCAAGCACTGTAACACACCCCTAGCATAGATTCAGTAACCATGAAGAAAGCCCTCCCTCAGTAGCATGCCTTCATTAACATGCAAGGTGTGCTGCTGAGGGGGAGCTGTGGACATGGCCAACATACACTCCATGTAGGAATTACACTATTCATACATGGAGTTTATTAAATCTGGGGGTATGTGTTAGCACTCAAACTTTATACAGTTTGAACTTTTGACATAGACTCATGAATAGACAGAGAGAGAAAAATTAGAGCGAGAAAAAGAGAGCAGTAACTATATAAGACAATTAGGGAACAGGTGGAGGTCAATGACAAAACTCCTAGTCCAGAGTCGGAAATACGGGAAGAAACAAGGGTATGTGGATGGGAAGAGAGAAAGGAGTTAGGTATCCCAGATATGTAAGGCAATAGACAAGTGGGGAAGTCTTATTCTAGCAAGAAATACAAAGACATTTTGTCTTGGAAGTTGACATATTTTAACTTTTATTATCTTGATGAGGACTTATATAGAATACTCCAACACTGTCCAGGGAAATAACAATAGGGAGGCTATGTCTACAAATGGAGTAATATCAAAAAGGGAAACAGTAGTCTAATTTATAAGGGCATCAAGTAATATAGAAGTTTAAAAAGAACAGGCAGATTAGAGAGGATCTAGAGTTAAGGAAACCAGAAATGGCTCACTATAAGTGGAAATTCCTATAGGAAAATGTCTTTCATCACAGGAAATGGCCATATGTTTGGATGAAGAAGATAAGGATTTTACAGTTGTAGTAGAATGCATCTAATAAGATAGTGTAGGACCAAGAATTATAAATCTGAAATGTTGTAGATATAGAGCTGAGGGTGAGATTTTTAAAGGGAAAAAGAGATGGCACCTTTTTTTCAAAAAAGAAGGGAAAAAAAACAGAAGAAAAGATGGAGACAATTATAGATAAATAAGAGTTATAAGTAAGAAGGCATTAGGGATATGGAGGAATGTTTGCCAGCTAAATGCATGAGAAGATAAAGTTAGAAGACTAAGAATGAATGAAAGACGAGAAAAGAGTATCTGGAAAAGTAAAGGTGTTACTGGAAGGCAAAATTAAAATGGACTAACAGAATCGGTGGCAGCAATAGATGGACAAGAGTTATGGATATGGTAAAGAAATGGATAATTGTGAAAACAATGAGTGTTGTGTAGGGTATGAAATGAATGGATAAATAATAGAATAAGAAGAAGAGATACAAGGTGGAGGCATTAAAAAAAGACATACAAAATAGAGACTGATAGTGTGGAACACTGACCAGACTTTTTGTTATGAAAATAATTTATTTATTTATTTATTTTATTTTACATTTGTTGACCGGGCTAGTCTAGCTGGATACATGTCCATTTTCAGTAGAGGCCTGGGGAGAAAAGCTCCAGAAGTTGTGACAAGTTTAATCAGAAAATGGCAATACAAGATTAGATTACAAACATAAGTAGTTATTACAGGTTTTACAGATAATATGAATACAAACAAGAAAGGTTTTTTTTTTTTTTTTTACTATAATCATATGAAAACATATATTTACAAAGTTTTCTGTACAATGAAGGTTAACAAGGGAAATGGAAAGGAAAAAAGTAAGGTTAGTCTGGGTTAGTGCAGGAGCAAAGCCAGTGTTTGTTGAGATACATTTTCAGTGTCTTTTGAAAAATGGGAAAGAGGTCAAAGATGAGATATCAGAGGGGAGTTTGTTCCAACAGAGTCGGAGAATAGACAGTCACCTGCATAGTTATTGGGTTTGGTAATATTAATCTGCAGTTTGTTTGAAGAACGTAGTTGCCTCAGGTTATTATATGGTGAAATAAGGCTAGAGAGTATTGGTGTATTGGCTGGATGGTATAGTATAGCAATAACCCACGCCTGGGTGTGGGTAATGCTAAATTTACCCACGGTTGGTGTGGTTTGGTAAATTTAGCATTACCCACACCCAGAAGTGGGTTATTGCTATTATACCATGACATTATTTAAGAAAAGAAACTATTACTTTTCTTAAATAATGGCATAGTATAATGCCTGTTTACTGCCCTTCCGCAGATGTCTGGCATCCGTGGCAGTTCTGATGTACTGCGCGCCTGCGCAGTACATCAGAGTTGTAAGCAACGGAGAAAGCAAGATCTCCGTTGCTTTTAGTGTCTCGCTATGTTAAATAATTTTAACTTACGGAGACAGTTTTAAAATAAGCAACGGACATCTCCGTTGCTTATTTTAAACTGTCTCGCTATGTTAAACTCATTTAACATAGCGAGACATAAAAAGCAACGGAGATCTTGCTTTCTCCGTTGCTTTTAAACACTGTCTCACTATGTTAAATGGTTTAACATAGCGAGACAGCTTTAAAATAAGCAACGGAGATCTCCGTTGCTTATTTTAAAGCTGTCTCGCTATGTTAAACCCATTTAACATAGCGAGACAGTGTTTTAAAAAAACGAGTTATACTAATGGAAAAAAGTCCGGGTGACCGGACCTTTTTCCATTAGTATAACTCGATTTACAACGGGCACGCTGGCCAATCAGCGTGCACGTTTTGGGGGGGTCATGGTATAATATCTTGTAAGCTATTAAGAGCTGTTGAAGTACAAGCTGGTTAGGAAGTTCAAGCCAGCCTAGTTCTCTTAGGTTCAAGCAGTGATGAGTACGAAAAGGAGATCCTACTGCGAATCGAGCAATGTTATAATGGGATGTTGCTAGTTTTTTGAGGTTGTTTTTTGAGAGATTAGTGTAAATGGGGGAAGCATAGAGAAGAGTAGAGTTTAGGTGAGATCTAGCTATGGTGGACCTTGCTGTAGGTATAAGGAAAGATTTGATCCTGTAAAGGGATCCTATGTTTTTATTAACTAATTTTATTGTGTTGTTGATGTGAGAGTCAAAGTTGAGGTTATTATCAACAGTTATTCCTAATAGTTTTGTGGTCAAGTCAGGAGAAATGAGAGTACTGTCAGAGGAGGTAAGAGCGAAATATGGTGGAGTAGATTTACGAGTAGGTGAAAAAAGTAACAGTTTGGTTTTCTTGGGGTTAAGGAGTAGACAGCGGTGAGAGAACCAATGTTCTACAGTGTTAAAAGCTTTTTGGGTAAGAGATTGGAGTTCAGTTTGAGAGGTAGCAGTGCAGATTATAGTAGAATCATCTGCATATTGTATGTAGGTAGTATATGGGATAGCAGATTGTAGGTCATTAATAAAGATAGAAAATAGAAGAGGGCCTAGGATAGAGCCTTGAGGTACACCTAAAGAGATAGGTAGAAGATTTGAAAGTGAATTTTTCCAGAGTACTGCCTGCTGACGGTTTTCTAGGTAAGATGTAAACCAAGTTAAGGAGGAGGGCCAAGAGCGAGAGGTTTAAGTAAGTGCAGAAGAAGTTTATGATTAACCATGTCGAAAGCTTTGGATAGGTCAATGAAGACTGAAGATGATAGATATTTATTGTTACGGTTAGTGTTGATGGAGTTAGTAAAGGAGAGTAAAGCAGTAGTGGTACTGTGGGAAGGTCTGAATCCATGCTGACAGTTAGCCAGTAGGCTGTTGTTGTGAAGGTGGTTAAGTAGTTGTTTATGGATACAATTTTCCATGATTTTAGCTATTGGTGATAGAAGTGCTATTGGTCAAAAATTAGAGAAGTCATTGGAGTTTCCCCCTTTATGTAGTGGGATGATATGGGATATCTTCCAGATAGGGGGGAAGATTTCTTCAGTTATAGATCTATTAATCAGGATGAAAATAGGGTAGGCTAAGGCTCTGGCTCCTATTTGCAGGAATTCTGCAGGTAGTTTGTCTGCAGAGGGAGTGGTAGGTTTTAACTTTTGGAGCAGTGATGAGATAAAGGAAGTAGGAACAGGTTGTAAGTGGAGGGTGGGAGGTGGATTTGATGTAGGTAGAAGCAGGTTAGAGGTATCAGGAGATAGATGACTAGCAAGAGTTTGGATAGTATTAGTGAAGAATGAGTTAGTCATTCACTATTTGTGTAGGATTCTCTGGGTTAGAGTCTTGAGGGTTATATTTTTCCTGTCCCCTTAATGCAAATGATAATGAAAAAATGTACTTCTAAAAATTACAGATGATGAAGTTTTGGCATTAAAAGAAAAAAAATAGCTCATACTAGTGTCTAAATTATTTCTATAAGTTTGTGCTGTTACTGGTGGATAGAATCACATTAGAGAACCACGACAGATTGCTGCTCACTATATTTTTATCTGTGGCTGCATAACTGTCTGGTTTTTGTTTTCTAATGTTCTTCCAATTGGCTCAGTATCTGCACATACTAAGTAGTAGTTCAGGACATTGCATGTGGTAGCTATTTGCTCAGTGTGTTTTTTATAATCTTTATAATATATATTTACCATCTCAAAAGTGCTTACTCCTCTCTGTACTCTTCTTTTCTAGACATAACACCACTCTTAAGTATTCAACTGCGGTACCACCTTTAACATTCCTATAAGAAAAGTGCAGTCTGGGTCTGAACTGTCTGCAAACAGCTACAGTTAACTTTGAGTATGTGTCTAACTGTTTGAGCCAATCTTCATTTCCCCTGGAGAGCACTGTGCTTTGGCTGTAAGCAGCCCCCCCCCCCCGCACCACCACACACATCTTCCACTTGCTCTTATTCCCTTCTGTTAGCAAATAGTACCCATAACTGATCAATACTGTGTGTTTGTTTATTTAAACTATACCACAGTAGCCTACTGATACAAGGTTATCCTGGTTTTCCACCTGAGAAATTAAGACAAGACTTACAGTTTCAGAGCAGTCCTTGGTCAATTGTGATTGTTCTTAACACATACTTTTCTTGCTTTGTGATTGTTTCCAGCCCCTCATACAAGAACCTAACAGGGTCTCTACCCGCTTCGCTCCCCGCCCTGCCCCCTATTTCCTCCCGCCCCCAGTGGTCCCACCTTTATTGCACTCAAACCCCTCCCATCTTTCCAATAGCCAACCACAGCGCTAACCCAACACTACCTCCTCCATATTCCCTCTACTATCACACCTCCTCAACTGACATGTACAAGCATACCTTTCCTTTGCTCACTGCATGCACTCTCCTTGCATATCTCACATCCTAGAAAAGCTCCATCATTCCCCCACTCAACCACTACCACTGTACTACTACTCACACCACCACCCATGTCTCACCCTCACTCAGCTCCCCTCCCACCAGCTCAAGAAACATCCCTATGCACCCCCCACATATTCTACCAACTATATTACCCAAACGTAAAGCATCCCTACAACTTAACATAGTAACCCTCCCACCATACCTATTACCTACAGAGCATAATCATAAAGTTTCCCTTATAAACAAACACATTCAAAAACTGAGAAAACTAATAATCTCATGCATATCAAAACTAGCCCTAAGTGGAGACATCCACCCCAACCCTGGCCCTACCATCTCCAACTCCAATCCTCATAATCAGACTAGAAATCACAACTTCTCCCATATTACAGCCAATAGAAAGCCAAGTGACTTCCTTCTACTAAGCCTAAATATTAGAAGTATATCCAACAAAGTCCATGAACTCCATGCCACCATAGACTTATACTCCCCAGATATAGTCGTCCTGACAGAAACCTGGCTAAAACCTCACATTACCAGTGAGCAAATACTTCCTACAGGTTACGGCATACTAAGAGTAGACCGGCTAAACAAAAAAGGAGGTGGTGTAGCTATAATATTTAAACAACATCTAAACATCCAGATCTTAAAATTATCAGCTCCACAAATAGGCAATGAAGAAATAATATATACCAACCTCAAAATTAACCGAAACAAAACCATCAACATAATTGGATGCTACTTCCCACCTGGCCAAAACATCCCTCCACTAGAAAACCTCCTCAGCTGGTCTACCCACCATCTCCCCCAAGAAACTATCATCTTAAGTGATTTCAATATTGACTGGCAATCCTGTTCTGGCAACAATCCAACCCATCATGTACACCTTCATGGCTTCACCCAACTAGTCCAGTCACCAACAAGGATAAATAAAAACTCCAGCAAGCACTCTACTCTGGATTGGATACTAGTCAGTAAGAACCCCCAGTCATATATATAACAGGCTGCTTATCAGATAGCCTCAGTGATCACTCCCCAACATTCCTACTCAAAAAATACCTGTACCAAGCTAAACCTGTCATCTATCGTCAAATACGTAAAAAAATAAACTTTAACCCACTCACATTCATCTCATCCCTCAAAGAATGTAACTGGCATGCTCTAACGTACCGCAGTCTAGATGACGCAGTTGAATCTTTTAATACTACCTTCCTGAACATCCTTAATTACCATGCCCCCATAAGATTTTCCAGAACCAAAGCACAACCCTCCCCATGGCTACAGAAAACCACTAAGTCAGAAATGAAAAACACGGATAAATCCTGGGAGCACTGGCGCAAAACCAAAACCCCTGCAGCTAGACAGAAATTCCTAGAACTACGCAATAGAGTCAAAAAGCAAATAAAATGGGACAAATTCCAATACTACCAGTCTGCCCTAGACGCCTCACAACACAGCCCCAAACAATTCTGGTCCTCCATAAACTCCATCCTCCACCCAGGTAAAGTCAGTACCTCTCCTCCTAACATCCCTCACTCCTCAGAAAATATTGCTACCTCATTCAACACACACTTCACGCAAACCATACTATCACTAGCTAAACAACACAACCCCCCTCCCCTCCAACCCACACCTTCAACTAGTAATCTCCCCACTGCCTTCTCTTTTTCTCCTGTACCTACCTACAACATAAAAAAACTCTTAACTAAACTTAAACCCACCAAATTAGCAGCAGACAACCTCCCAAGCGAATACCTACAAATCGCAGCTGATGCTCTGGCCTACCCAGTATCCATCTTGATTAATCGATCTCTGTCAGAAAGTTACGTTCCCACATTGTGGAAAGTCTCACATATAAATCCCCTCCACAAAGGCGGACCCTCTGCAGAACTAACCAATTACCGCCCCATAGCTATTCTCTCTCCACTCTCCAAAATACTAGAGAGATGCATGCACTCTCAGGTCTCACACTACCTCCTTACTAACAACCTCCTTTCCAGTACTCAGCATGGTTTCCGACCAAACCATAGCACCACCACCACTGCCTTACTCTCCTTTACAAACACTATCCTTCAGCATAAAAACAATGGCTATCTCTCCTCTGCTACTTTCCTAGACCTATCTAAAGCATTTGACATGGTCCCACACAAACAACTTATCTCTGTCCTCAATAACCTATCCTTCTCGCAATCAGTCACCAACTGGTTTCAGAGTTACCTGTCTGACCGCCAACAATCCGTTGTATGGCAGAATGACATATCTCCCCAACTACCTGCCTCCATAGGGGTTCCCCAAGGATCTATCCTTGGACCCCTACTTTTCTCTGTTTACACCAATAATCTAGCCTCTGCCACCAAACATGGCACACTCATCCAATACGCAGATGACTCTACCATCATCTGCTCAGCCCAGTCCCTACCCAAACTGCAAAAAGTCACACAGGAAGCCTTTTCCTCTGTTGAAACATGGTTATCCGATGCCCAATTAATACTCAACCCAAACAAAACTAAACTACTCATCTTCCAACCCACCATACATACTCAAAACAACTCTCACTTTAACATCACAGCAAAAGACAACACCACTATATACCCAACTGAACACACCAAATTGCTAGGAGTGGAAATAGACAATAAACTAAAATTTGACATTCACATATCCATGACCATAAAAAAAGTCCACAAAAAACTAGGAGCATTATACAGAAATAAACAATTTCTCACCAAAGCAGCAAAGATTTCAGTAGCAAATTCCCACCTTATCTCCACCCTACTTTATGCCTCTCCAGTATATACCAACCTAAGGCAATGTGATCTAAACAAGCTAGAGACCTGCTACAACAAAATCGCAAAATTCACCACAGGGGCATCCTACCATAGTCACCACTGTCTCTCACTTGCTGAAGTGGGCTGGCTTGAACTCCCTCACCTCCTTCAGTGGTATCAACTCTCACTCACCCACAAACTAGTAAACCATCCACTAAATGTCCCATCCCTCCAGAATCTACTCCAACCCTATTGCACCACCAGACCACTAAGATCCAGGAACAAAAATCACTTGCAGATCACTAAAGCCAATAACTCTGCTGGTGAAGCACTATTCTCTTGTGCCATAGCCAAATTATGAAACTCACTCCCACCCACAATTACCTCCGTACCATCATGCACCAACTTCAAAACTTTATTAAAAGTGCACCTAAAAACATGCTGGCTATGCCCTTGCAACTCCAACTCTAATATCATCCACCCCATCCAACTACTACCTTTCTTTCACCTCCACTAACTACCTTGATGATAGCAAGCTCAGATGCTCATAAGCCTAGTACTTATTATACAGCAGGAACTTCTCATTGTTACATTTGTTAATGCCTGTTATGTACTTCACAGATAAAGATTCTAGTTGTCTACTGATGTACTATGTTCTTCATCTGTAAATATGTTGTAAGTAATTTCTGTGTTAAATTGTTAATCACTATGTAATCCAATGTAACTACTGTCTTTATTTTACTGTGGAGCTTTTCTTATGAACCTATTTGATTATGATAATGCAATGCACAATATACTACAGGATACTGACACTTATGAGTAGGCTTCTAAAAATGAATTAAATGTTGCGTATGCCAATATAAGATACATACTGAATGACCATTTACTCCAAGGAGTGATAAATGAAGAATTATTTAACTATTTGAATGTACCACACCCAAAAACTCCCATATTATTTGGCATACCAAAGGTTCATAAAGGAATCAAACCTTTGAAATTTAGGCCAATTGTGGCTGGAGCTAACAGTATCACAGAACCGCTAGGTAAATATGTTGAACACAGTATAAAATCTTTGGTTTCCAAGCTCCCATATGTTTGCAGAGATTCTTGGGAATTCTTAGCCAGTATCCCACCAAACATTTGTAATAAGGATGTATTAATGATAACAATAGATGTAGTTGAATTATTCCCAAGTATACCCCACGATATAGGTTTAGACTGGTTTTCAGATACCCTAATAAATTTAGGTAATTTAAGTAACAACCAGATTAATATACTTATTGAGTTTATGGAAATTATTCTAAACAATAACTACATCTTTTTTAATGGAGAATTCTTCAGACAAAACAAAGGGGTAGCAATGGGCTCCCCATGCGCATCATCTTATGCAAACATAGTTTTACATAAATGGGAGCAAACATTTATACATTCTACTAAATGGAAGGAACAGATTTTATTCTACAAACGTTACTTGGACGACATATGTATGTTATGGCAAGGTTCTGAGGAGACATCTCTGGAGTTTTTTGGGTATATTAATACAACTACCAATTTTTTGTCATTCACTTATGAACTCAGCAGAAATTCATTACATTACTTAGATATTCTATTAACTAAAGATAAGAAATGCGAACATTTCCAATCAAATGTTTATAGGAAGCCCTCTTTCTCTAATACATTTCTACACTTTGATAGTTTACACCCTACTTATACTAAAAAGGGAATTATCAGAGGGCAATTGATTCGAGCATCTAGAATATGCAGCACATTAGAATCTTTTCTAGAGGAAGTTACATCTTTAACAAAAATGTTATTAGAAAGAGACTATCCTATACAGTTAATCAAGTCTGTCACTGAAGAAGTGTTAGAGAAAAGGGATTCCAAATTCCCACCTCTTCTTAGTAAAGGACTCCCCCTTCCCACAACCTCCAAAAAAGGGCAAAACGATACACATAAAAGTTTTATTTACACTTACACTAGTGATTCGTCTTATATAGAGAATACTTTACACTCTTTTTGGCCATTATTAACAACACAAGAAGACATCAAAGCTTATATACCCAAAACATTAACTTTCATTAGGAAGCGTGATACTAATCTGAAGGGGATGTTTGAACAGAACTCCAATATACGACAACTGACGAATACCCTTTCCTCTTATAGGAAAAATGGCACATACAAATGTGGTATGTGTAAACAATGTAGTTATTTATTAGATGCTGCTGAAATATTTTTACCATCTAGGAACTGCACATTAAAGACATCAGGATACCACAATTGTAACACAACAGGAGTAGTATACTTGGGTATATGTCTATTCTGTCATGGATTTTACGTGGGGAAGACCACTAGGATGCTTAAAAAAAGAATTTACGAACATACATATGAGATAGAGAAAAAGAAAACTTCTAATGCATTCTTCAAACATTCCCTAATATGTACTAATATGTCTTTAAAAATTTTTGTCCTTGAACGGGTCATTACTGACCCCAGAGGAGGTGATTGGGAAAGTTATTTAGAAACTAGGGAGTTAATTTGGCAACTTAAATTAGATGCCTCAAAAAATCCGGGAATGAATGACAGTATCAGTATTAATAGTATACTAAAGGTGAAAAGAAATAAATTATAAGTTGTTTGTATTTTAATTTGCACTTGGTTTTTACTATATTAATTCTAATTGACATTAATATGAAATATATTACTAATGTTTTTTTATAAGAAGAATGTTACAGTTTATTCACATATTAATTTAACTTATAAATGAAAAGAACAACTAGAGAATAATGAATTGTATACAAACACAAGCAATTTACATAAGGTTAATTTTTTAGTAGTGGTCTATGTATGAAATAAGAGTAAAAAATTTTTAAAAAAAGAAGTTATTTTTAAAAGAAGGCATTTTTAAATCATTTAAAATACAAGTGCACAAAAGTTTAGCTTAACCTATTTTTTATTCATTATTGTTAATTATATTAATTAATGTAATTTATTTAATACTTTGTTACATAAGACATAGTAATGCATTTTTGAAGTAAATGAGATTTATTAAGTGGAAGAAGTATATTTAACAGTTCTATAAGAACTTTATTAAAACACTATGGCACTTTAAATGTTGATTGTATTTAATTAAAATTGTCAATTTGACCTATTAACCTGTGTATATAACCAGCATGGCCATAAGCTTAATTTAATCTTGAAAAAGCCTGGAATTGTCCAGGCGAAAGCGCTTGGTTATACTTGACTGTTTTTAACGTGTTTGTGGAATAAAAGATTTACGTGGAAACTCTGTGCTCTTGGCATTTTCAAACAGCTTTCTTGGACTTTGCATTTCACAATACCATCTTCATTCGCAGTAAGAAGAGTTTTTTAGATACGCTACTACTTCTTGAAACCTTATACAGCTTGTTGGTCCTAGCCTGGTGTGACTTCCTGTTCTGGGTTTACCTCTCCAGTATATACCAACCTAAGGCAATGTGATCTAAACAAGCTAGAGACCTGCTACAACAAAATCGCAAAATTCACCACAGGGGCATCCTACCATAGTCACCACTGTCGCTCACTTGCTGAAGTGGGCTGGCTTGAACTCCCTCACCTCCTTCAGTGGTATCAACTCTCACTCACCCACAAACTAGTAAACCATCCACTAAATGTCCCATCCCTCCAGAATCTACTCCAACCCTATTGCACCACCAGACCACTAAGATCCAGGAACAAAAATCACTTGCAGATCACTAAAGCCAATAACTCTGCTGGTGAAGCACTATTCTCTTGCGCCATAGCCAAATTATGAAACTCACTCCCACCCACAATTACCTCCGTACCATCATGCACCAACTTCAAAACTTTATTAAAAGTGCACCTAAAACATGCTGGCTATGCCCTTGCAACTCCAACTCTAATATCATCCACCCCATCCAACTACTACCTTTCTTTCACCTCCACTAACTACCTTGATGATAGCAAGCTCAGATGCTCATAAGCCTAGTACTTATTATACAGCAGGAACTTCTCATTGTTACATTTGTTAATGCCTGTTATGTACTTCACAGATAAAGATTCTAGTTGTCTACTGATGTACTATGTTCTTCATCTGTAAATATGTTGTAAGTAATTTCTGTGTTAAATTGTTAATCACTATGTAATCCAATGTAACTACTGTCTTTATTTTACTGTGGAGCTTTTCTCCCCGGGCCTCCGCTGAAAATGGACCCATGTCCAGTCGGACACTCCCGGTCAACAAATTTAAATAAATAAATAAATAAATAATAAATAAATGAAAGAAATGTTAATAATAGTAAAAGAAGTAGTAGATGATAGTACAAGAAAATAAAGAGATGAGATTAGTAACGTAATGTAGCAACAGCTTTTGACAGGATGACTCATTCACTGGTAAATAATAGGCTAGCAGCCCTTGTGGGATATTTTAAAGTTAAGAATCAAACCCTGCACCTTGTATCTGTGAGGTAAGCACCTTAACTATTATGCCAACTCCCAACCTCTGTTTTAATGAGTTCCCCATGAATGCGTGGTGCAGCTGGAGACAGGAGGACCCCTTGCAACTTGCACTCTGATCCACTGATGAGCAGTACTCCTCATCATCCTTGCAGCTTCCTATCCTTGGCCAACCAGAGATCATGAGACAATGTGGAAGACTTAAAGTCATAGGGGACAGGAAAAATATAACCCAATACATATAATTAAGACATACTGTGATGTCCAGGTGATATCGCACTGAACTGCCACCAAATAATGTGATGTCCCTTTCTATCCTGGGTCAGTAATTAAGAAACTTCAATCCTCGCTACTGACTCCAATGTGAGACTGTCACTTAAACAGGAGTAATATTTCACAATTGTCCCCTAAGAGCTCAAAGCAGGAACACACTCTATAATCTGGGACTGGACTGTATACTTCTGTCCACCCCTAATGTAACTCCTTATTACACACTTCAGAGTGTCCCATTTTAAGACCTTTGATACACTCACACTTAAATAAATTAAATCTCACACATCCAAACACTTCTGTGAAAGCCTAATACAGATTTCTAGCTGTGTCCTATCCCCAAAATAATAAGTTAACTCGCTGCCACCAATCAGAGGGTCTCCGCACCCTTTTAAAGGGGTGTCCAATTATGAAAAGTAAATATTAAAACAAATAGTAGTAAATGACCTAAGCAGTCAGGCTTTTGGAGTGGCCCTGGGAATTAAAAAAGACAAGTATAAGCACTCTCAAATCAGTAAAGAAAGCACAGATTAACCAGCTACAGTGCAAGTTAATAAAAGTATTTAATAATGAGCAAAATGATTTAGAAAAACACTAACTGATCTAACAGATAATTTCCTTTCTGACTAAAGAACACTGTCCCTGATCTAAACTAAATTACTACAAAAGAGCAAAGGCAGGCTTACAGTTCTTGGTGAGTACTTTTGGGTATCAACTACACAGTACATTGCTGAACAGCTTGCAAATGGCTGTTATTTGGGTGTAACTGACAACTGTAACTGAAAACAACTAACTTCAGCTGGCTCTTTTATACACTAGACTAACTGTCTCAACTGTTCCAGTTCTAATTTCCTATTTTGAAAATCAACCAACAGCTGTTTACTAAAGTTCCTTCCTGTCTTTCAGTTTCTGACAGTAACACATAGCAACTGACAACATTCCAATGACATCATCTGCAGATCAGCTGAATCTGAGACAGTTTGCCTTTAGAATGTTTCTGTTTCTTCACAAACATGCACAGTTAGAAATGCAAGAGAACACAGTTCAAGTCTTTGAAACATTCTGTACAAACAGATCATAAATCAATATGTAAGAATTTGCTTACAATATCATAGCTAAAGTGTTTCAGTGATTTTGGTTGATGTACAGTCTTAGCTATTACTATCACAGTTTTGCTTTGATCTAAAATGTATACTGTTATTCTGTACTTATGAAACTGTACTTGTTAATCTATGTTATATGTGGATCTTACTTCTAGTTGATGTATAGTCTTGTGTAATTATCCTTGTTTCTCTGTTGTAAAATTGTATAGTGATATTCTGTTGCTATGTAATTGTACTTGTTAATCTATGTTATATGTGGGGCTTTTCTCCCTGAGCATCCAGTGAAAAAGGACTTGTGTCCAGTTGGACTTTCCCGATAACCAAATGTAAAATAAAATAAATAGTCATTCTGGCATATAATACATAAGTTAATCAGAATTATATACAAAAACTCAGCCAGACATGCTAGCACAATTAACAGTGTCTAATTTCTTCACACCCCCCATAACTCCAGCATGGTTTTCAAGTGACCCTTGAAAAATGACACTGTTGAAAAATGGGTCTGTATATGAATATCAGCCTACTCCTTTCCTGGGCAATCCATTTGCTTTGGCATTATTAATCCCACTGCAGCATTCTTCTCCTTCTGAGGAAACTTGGCTGATCACATTACCCACCCCATAATTTGATGCATCCACTTGCACAACAAATTCTTCACTATAATCTGGGCTGGCTAACCGAGGGCCTCCTCCCAAAATCTCTTAATTTTTGGAATGACTGTTCACAATCTATGATACACACTACCTTATCCAGTTTACTTTTCCTAGTTGGGTCAATAAGGGGTGCAGCCATTGCAACACAACAGGACAGAAATTTTCTATAGTACCCCATTGTCCCCAGAAATGTTCTCACTTGCCTTTTAGTAACAGGAACTTGAATAGGTATTACTTTGATAGGTTCTAGCCTAATCTTACCACTCCCCTCTTTGTGTCCTAAGTAAGTGACCGCTGCCATACCCGCCTGACACTTACTGGATTTAATGTTTAACTTTGTCCTTTCAAACTGGTCTGCAAATGCCTGTATCATAGCCTTTAATGTACAGTTTAATCTCTCCACAAGACTATTAGCCTGGGGATGTTTGGGGGTGGTCTTAAAATGTGTCACCCCACAATGCTTCCTCAAACAAGTCGTCAGGTTTAACATGAAGTTGGCACCTCAATCAGTCAGTATCTCCTTGGAAAATTTGCCCTGCTTAAAATTTTTACTAAAGCATTTACTTCCTTCTCTACATCAATATCACCTGTAAAAGGAATATTAGGTACTATAGTTAGAAGTGGCAGATGGTAGCCTCTAGAATCTACCAACTGATGTACTACCTCACCTTCCAGCCATCCCTAAGGAGTTTACTTTCTATATATCAAACCTTCCTTCTCTATCCCAATATCACCTGCACAAGGGATATTAGGGACTATAGCTAGATGTGGCAGATGGTAAACTCAAAGGTCTACCAACTGCCATACTACTTTGCCTTCTCGCCCACCTCCAGGAGTTCACTCATTATGCAACAAACCTTTGTTCATGTATACAACTCCCCTCATCCTTGAGTCTCAAGTGATTCCTTAGCCATCTCTTTCAAGCTTTATAATGTAGGGTCCATAAGTTGAGCCTGTCTCAACTCTACATTTATGACCCTCCCAACCCTAGTAACTTCTGACAGCTGCACCTCACTGTCACTCTGAGCACTATTACTCCCTTCTGTCCTTACAGTCACTGTGTCCAAGGGAACATCAGTACCTCACAGCAGCTGTGTATCACTTTCAGATTTCCTTCTCTGAAACAGCCACTGCACCAATCCCAGCTTCAGATATGAGATCTGACTGGGTCTCCCCAGTCTGCTGAACCTACATGCCTGTGTCTAAGCCTGACTATGTGTCACTCCATGCACACAAGGCACTGCCTTATCACATTCATTCCCTACCAGGACATCTGCAGGAATATTATCAAACACAAGCTGCCCTTCCACAGGGATCCTAGTATTTTCCGACAGTTGTGTCTCACTGTCAGTCTGGGTACTAGCACTCACCTCCATTCTTGCAGGAGTCACCTATTCCTGGACAATTGCAGCTGCCCTACACTGGGCGTAGGTTGTTGTTATACTTTCCTGGTGTTGTATTTTGGAGTAAGTTCTCCCATGCCCTCCTACAGCATTGATGCTGTCAACTACCAACTGCCATATCCTATCTTGGTCAGACTGGTCACCTTTACCTCTCCCTAAGATAAAAGGTCAATAGCAACTTAAAGCCTGGATAATGATCTCATTTTCTGCATCAGTGCATGATGGCTTGTGGAGCACAGATTTCTTCTTGGGTTCCATATCCCTATTTGAGATGAAACAGCAAACAGACACAAAAAATATATAATCCCCAGATAGGATGGCTGTAAACTCAATTATATGTGACTGCATGCATCCATCATTTACACAACAATTTAAAAGTTAATGCTCCCCATGACTACATACAAATTAAATAAAAAAATGTAAAAGAGACTGAAGAACAAACCACAACTGAAAAACGGCCAACTGCACCAAGACACGGACTGCTTCTTAAATCAAACCACAATTTATTGTAAGCACTTTCAGATGAGTTATTACTCACCCTTCATCAGACAACAAATACATAGTGCAGCTTCCTATTTATTTAAAATACCCCAAATGTAATAAGCTTAATGATAATTGCAAAACTATAAAATTATTCAATTATTCAGTTCAACACAAAACGTCTGTGTTACAACCCTAACCATATGTATTGCCAACTACTCAATTTACCTAAAAGTCACCATGCTTAAACGAGAATAAATACTAGAAATAAACTAGTGGAAAACTTGATTGATAATATTCTATTTCATAAACTATCTTTATATTACTGTTTACAAATGTTAAAACGATGAATACTCATTATAAGGTATATACATTGAATGAGTAAAATGTAACAAATATATATATATATATATATATATATATATATATATATATATATATATATATATATATATATATATAAATAAACATAAAAATTGAAATGAATATACATGTCTAAATACAAGATACAAAATACAAAATTCAAAAAATCATAAGGAAACAAATGTCATGCCTCACAATAACTTAATTAGCCTTTCGCTAACCTAAAATATAAATATATTGTTAATTAATAAATATTATTAGATTTTATCTATATAAAAACTTATTCCAAAAGGTCTTATCCTAAAAGACTCAAATACACATATCTAAAAAACTGCAGCATGAAAAAACAGCATAAACATAAAATATGTATAAATATGAATATAAATATATATAGCAATTGGGGAAAGAAGTTTAAACCATCCTAATAAAAAGGAATGTATAAAATGATATCCCTCACCACTTTTTACTTATTACTTACATATTATTATCTATGCAGTGCTTTTAATTTAAGAATGCATTTAATAGAGGCATATTCATTCAATCCTGGGGGAACGTAGGCTGATGTTCTAATTTGCCAAAAAAACTCTTGTTCCTCCAAGAACAACTGCCATGGGCCACCCCTCACATCATTTTGCACTTGATGTAAGACAACAAAAAAGAAGTTATGTTCTGGAAAATCTACAATGTGTTTTGCAAGTGCATTTGTTATGTCCCTCCTTCCTATAGCATACAGATGTTGATAAATTCTTTTTCTCAATTTCCTTTCAGTTTTACCTATATAGAAGGAGGGACACTTATCGCACAGAGCTGCATACACAACTTTTGTTTCACAATTGTATTTATCATTCAAATAACAAAACCTTCCATTGAGTTTTACTTTATCACATGGCAGGATATATTTACATTGTGGGCACATACCACATTTTTTCATGCCCACCATTTTAGCCTTTGTCATACCCCTCTCAACTAGGATTTTAAGGTTTAGGCCTCTTCTGTAGGTAAATTTAGGTTCGGGACCTATCTTTCTACACAAAGCATGGTCTTCTAAAATTATACCCCAATTTTTAGTTATAATCTCCTTAATGATTTTATAATCAATACTATATGTGAAAAAAAAACTAAGACTTGGAGGCTTATTTTTACTAATGTTGTGATTTATGTTAGTGTCAATATCAACTAAGTCAACCCTTTGCATGGTTCCGCCACATAGAAGAGGTCTAAAATGCCCAGATTCCCTTGTAATCTTGACTTCGTTCATTATGTCTGTTATTAATGTTTCAGGATACCCTCTGTTATGAAACATTATTTTTATATTTTCACATTCAAGTATAAAATCCTGATGTTCTGAAATCATTCTTGCAGCTCTAATGAACTGCCCCTTCACCACCGCTCTTTTTTGGTAATACGGATGGCTACTAGAAAAATGGAGGTAACTATTTGAACCAAAAAAATCTGCTAGCAAAAGTCTCTACTCCTATTCAGTAGTTAAAGCCTGGAATAATCTCCCTACTAACATCAGACATAACTCCCATCATTTTGACTATAAACAAACTCTAAAAGAATTCCTAGGGAAAGCCTGGATCTGTTCCTGCTCTAAACCAGGTTAAAACTCCACTTCACCACCTTTTTTTTTCCTTTACCCTATTAGCCTTCACTTACTTTACTGTTACGTCTCACCTTTCTGTCTACCTAAACTAACCAACTCCTTATTTTCAGATATTTTCCAATATTCTTTTGTTCTTATGGGTACATACCCACATGCCCCTGTCATTGACATTAAACAGTTCACTACTGCTGTCACACAATTTATCTCTGTATGTCTAATTCATATCTAGTTTTGTGCAGTGTTACAAATTTTTATCTGGATACCCATGTACTCATACAATATTAAACAAAGTCTGTAAACAATGCGGGTGTATTCTTTTCTTTCTTTAAGGATTTTCATCATCTTGTTTTTTTTTAAACCATAACTATTGTATTAATTTTTGTAAGCGATTTTGGAGCTTTTCTTTTTGGGCATCTGCTGTAACTGGGTAAATTGAACCTAGTCAGACTTTTCCAGTTAACAAATGTCAATAAAAAAAATAAATAATTCAAATGCTGGCTTTAATGACCACAGTTATTGATTGCCCCTTAGTAAGAAATTTTCATATTCAAAGGATTACTTTAAGCATTGCTACAGATAACATATGCAATAAAACACACATAGAGCTGTTATGAAGAAGGAGCATATGAAAGGGAATGATGCTCCTTAAAGAAAGAGAAGAATACACCTGCAGTGTCTGCAGTCTTTGTTTAATATTGTGTGAGTTTATGGGTATCCTAACTGTTGTGAGCATCCCGATCATCCAGACATTTACTGTCAAATCAGAAAGGACAGCTTTCATAAATTGTTTCTGTTGCACTTAAGGTCACGTTATC
Source organism: Protopterus annectens (assembly GCF_019279795.1). NCBI lineage: Eukaryota > Metazoa > Chordata > Ceratodontiformes > Protopteridae > Protopterus > Protopterus annectens. The sequence continues at coordinate 1,229,890,108 of NC_056744.1, forward strand.
AGTACATCTAAACACTTTTCCTCCTTGTAAATATATGTCTTTGTAGCAAATATGGGAAATACTCTTCAATGATTTTTCTTACTACTCTTGTTTGAGGGTTCTTTCTTTTTTCCCCTTTATTGTTTTCATGTTGTTTGGACTTGCTCTCCCTTGATTTGAATTGGCATTCGCTGCACACGATTAAAAAATGACAAATGTTGTTTTGACTAACATAAATAGTGAAATTAAGACGGCATTGTTGGATTTTCCTTAGCAGTATGGACAGTACTGAGTGAAGCATTGAGTAAGGTAATCTATAACCAAATGGGATGGGTTATTTCAAGCACAGAAATGTAAATTGGATAGGCTGAAATGGCCCACAATGGCAGCCAGCCTAGTACTACTGAACCTATAAGGAATACAAGCTGTCACATTACTATCTCTGAGGTATAATATGCAGATGTGTTGAACAGATATATAGCCAATATACAGGCCGACAGATTCCGTGTCAACATTACCCACTCTCCCTCACAAAGGACTAGTCACAATACCAGTAGATTGCCAGCACTCTGTATTACTGCTGCACAAGTTAAAACAGCACTGTCCAAGGCCAAGAATACAGCTTCTAAGGGACTTGGCAATATCCCTGGCTGTGTTCTGCATGAACTACAGAGTGAACTGTCACCTCACCTGTGTGCCCTGTTCAATCACAGCCTCAACTCAGGCTTTGTTCCTACTGAATGGTGCACTGCTACAGTCATCCCTCTCCACAAAGGAGGAGTGACTACAGACTCTGGGAACTATCTCTCCATTAGCCTGATGAGTTTGATATGCAAAGCTATGGAACGCATCATCATGGACCTAATAAACAAGGATATATGGAATCTCCAAACTATGGATCCCACACAGTTTGGTTTTGTTCATAGGTTCATAGGTTCGTACTAAGCTAACTGCCCTTGTGAGCCATTTTAAACCTAGCCAGTTATCCCTTGTGAGATTCAAACCCTGCACCTTGTGCTTGCAAAGCAAACACCTTAACCATTAGGCCACCCTCCCAACCCCCTATGAAGGGTAGATCATGCCTGCTCAACTTGGTCAACCTCTTTGAGTCAATCACCAGAGCTGTGTATGAAGACAAGGTGGTTCATACAGCCTACCTTGATCTGACCAACTCCTTTGATACCATTCCCCACTCAGGAATCATAGAAAAACTCACTAAACTAGGCATCAACAGTTGTATCACTAGGTGGGTTGCAAACTGGCTCACAGGTAGAACCCACAGTGTGAAAGTAGCTGACTCCAAGTCAGACTGCCAACCAGTCATGAGTGGAGTACTACAGGGTTTGGTCCTGGGTCTTCTCCTGTTTGGTATCTACTTCTCTGAAGTCCAGGCCAACACAAAGGGACTCTGGCTGAGAAAGTTTGCAGATGATTGCAAGCTGGGAGCTATCATTAACTCCCCAAGTGATGTTGACATCCTACAGAAAGGCTTCACTGAGACCAGCGACTGGTGACAGAACCATGGCCTTATGCTCAATGCCAAAAAATGTGTCATCATCCCCTTTGGGAAAAACCTGGTTCCCATGCATTACCACATCGGTGGTAGTCCACTGAACACAGAAGGCATTATAAGAGATTTGGGAACACAGGTTGACAGCAACCTCTCTTTTGACCACCACATTGCCACTGTGGTCAGAAAGTGCTTCTATGTGGCACATCTAATTTCTGAGGGTTTTGCATCTGGGAAGAAAGAGGCCATTGTCTCCCTCTACTCTTCCCTCATTAGGCCAATCATCGAGTACAATGCCCCATTTGACATGTACCTCACTAAACACCTGCAACAACTGGAGAGGCTGCAAAAGTACCTCACAAAGAGGATCCTAGGCTTTAAACATGTGTCCTATATGGACAGACCCAAAAAACTCCAACTATTCTCTGTCTCATATCACCTACTTAGAGGCGATCTATGCTTGACTTACAAAGCCATGTCTGACAAGCTCTGTTAGAAATGCTACAGCTAAAGAAATCCTAATCCATCCACACCACACACTCCAGAGACTTCAACCTCACTGCCACAATCAATAGAACATGATGCAGGGACAAGTTCATAACCCAGAGACTGCCCATGCTCTGGAATAGACTTCCTATACATGTCAAACAGGGCACCTCACTGGCCCTCTTCAAGAGAAATCTTGATGAGTGGATGGGAAATAGAAAACTCAGGCTGGGGATCACTCCAGTGGCTTTACTCGACAGATGCACTGGGAACTAAAGTTGGGTGGCACAATGCCAGGTTAATCCTATGGGCTAGGCTTGTAAAGGCCCCAGGGCTATTAGCCTAGTACACACCTATAAACTTTTAAACAGTACAGGTGATGCAGAGTTTAAACCGATTCACAGATCATTTTACTCTGGAATTCATACTAAATCTTGACACCTATTTTGGTGTATGAATGTGTTTATGTGGGAAACTCAAGTAAGGTCAGTACTGACCAAAAATGACAGACAGTTAAGTAATTTGAAATTATGTCAGTATTAATTTTGTGTGCTGTGTGAATAATTAAAACATTTCTTCAGTTCCTTGTGCCTTTCTCCATTCTCATGGCATTAGATGACGTCCTGATATTGTGAGACATACATGATAGTACTGGTGTGGCAAGATGTGAGAAGGCTTTATGTGTTAGTGTAATGCAGTAGTAGTATTGCTATATCTACACTGTGATTAACTTCATGTTTCTTCAAGTTTTTTCCAAAAAAAGTTGTGTGAACTTTTCTGATAAATATCGCCTTCTGCATTGTGCACTGCTTGGCAGCCCAAAATGAACTTGCCTGGCATAAGGAAAAAGTAAAACAATGAGTTTAGGGCTGTCTTATGTAGCATAAACCAGTCCAGTGCCATTGTGTGGCCATCAGCACTCTGGATAGTAGTGAAGTAAATACACCTGTCAGGTAACCTTCCCTCTGGCACAAGGTGTAAGTGCATTGAACTTAGAGAAAGGGATAGCTGAATTGTTTGAATCCACTTAAATGATAATTTTACAGAAGTGGTCTAAATACATATTTAGTCACATTTTGTGATAAATTTGTATTGTTTAAAAATCAAATATTTTCTGAATTGCTAACAACATGCAAGTTGTTGTGTGTCCAATTAGTGGTCGATAATGTGTTCTACAAAGTAAATTTATGACGTTGGAATGAGATGTGAGAAAGATGACTGTGTCACTTGAATGCACTTCTTGCTCTGATAATTATAGGTTCAAAGGTGTTTACTAGGCTAACGACCACAAGGGCCTTATTATGCCTAGCCACGTATCCCAAATCTCTGACGAGTTCTGATACCCTTGATAAGTGTAAGTATGGGCCTGGAAGATGAACCATTTACAGGTTTCCTGTTTTTTATCAGAGAGATAGGTGTCAAACCAGAGATGAAGTTTCGGTTTCCCATCCATTTGTCCAAGTTTTACTTGAATTGTATTAGAGAGGAACTCTGCTTCCCATGGATGGGGAGCCTCTTCCATAGATGGGGTAGTTTCTGTGATACATATATATCTCTCTAGCAGGTCCTATTTATATCATAATCAAGGTTTAAGTATTTAGAATGGATAATTCTGGTACTGTTTGTTTTGTGGATATGCAGGAGGTCCATTAGAGTTGGATCTCACAATGCCCTGTACGCCAAGCATAGATCGCCCCTCAAAAGCCTGTAGGAGACAGAATACAGTGATAGGGCAGTCTGCATGGGACATATTACTTATGCCCTGTATTCATTTAGTGAGGAACCTCTGTGGACGTTCCAGTTGTTGGATATGCCTGGATAGGTACATACCAAAGGGGTATTGTACTCAATGATAGGTCTGATGAATGCTGAACACAGTGAAACAATGATTTCCTTGGACTTAGATGCCATACCTTTGTTTATAAGTTGAGCAACATCGAATGATTTCCTCACCACTGTAGACATGTGATGATCAAAGGTTAGATTACTATTTATGTGTGTCCCTAAGTCCCTGACTACTGGGTCAACTCTAAGGGGTGTGTTGTCAATATGATAGTTACCAGGGATGGATGACTTCCCAAAGGATACTATTATGCATTTCTTGGCATTTAGTTTTAGTCCATGACTCTGACACCAGTTGTTTGTCTTATTTAGCCCCTCCTGGAGAACATTTGTGTCAGTGTGAGATTCAATGACAGATCCTAATTTGCAATCTTCTGCAAATTTAGTCAGCCAAAGACCACTGACATTGGCCTTGACTTCTGAGAAGTAAATGTCAAAAAGGAGGGGTCCAAGGACTGATTCTTGAAAGACTCCACTTGTGAGTGGCCTCTTTGTAGAGGTGGACTCCCCAATTCTAACTTCCTGGATCCTGTCTGTGAGCCAGTTGGCTATCCACTGGGTGACATACAGGTTTGTACCTAACCTCTTGAGTTTTGTCAACAATGCCCGAGTGGGATATTGTGTCAAATGCCTTGTCCAGGTCAAGGTAGGCAGTGTGCATGATTTTGCCCTCATCCATTGCTTTGGTGACCTTCTCAAAGAAGTCCACCAGGTTGAGTAGGCATGATCTGCCCTTTACAAAACTAAAATGGATTGGGTCCAGTGTCTGAAGGTTTAGTATATCTATACTAATCATCTCCATGACAATTCTTTCATTGACTTTACATATAAGACTAGTGAGACTTATGGGTCTGTAGTTTCCAGGGTCTGTAGATGGCCCACCTTTGTGCAGAGGGATGACTGTTGCATTTCTCTATTTATGAGGCATGAATCCTGTTTGGAGACTACAGTTAAATAGTAATTCCAGAGGCCCTGATAGGTCATGTTTCTTGCCATTTAGAAGGCATCCTGGGATATTGTCTGGGCCTATTGATGCAGTGTTCTTGGTCTTAGAAAGAGCATTAAGGACCTGTTCCTTAGGGATAGAAGGAAGAGTTATATTTGATGTTATTTCCTGAGGGAAGGTTGATGGGGAGAGGGGAGTAAAGTTGGAGATGAATTTTTAAGCCAGGAGATTTGCTATATCTTTTGGCTCAATATAAGTGGCTCCATTTACAATGAGCTCTGCACGCAATTGTGTATTGCATTTGAGGTTGTGGACATAGCTAAAGGAAGCTTTGTGGTTGTCCTTGGCTCTCAAATTTGGCCTTGATAGACTTTATTTGTCCTCTGAGTTGTTTGTTTATCCTGCTGGGTGCTGCACCTCCTAATTTTTGCTATGATTTTCTTCCTCCTGTTTACATCCAATTGATTTTTGATTCCACCAGGGTGACTTGTTTTTTGAGTTAGTTCTGTACTTCTTCCTGGTGGGTACAGCTGCCTTTATGCAGTTATTAAAATTCTTGTACAGGGTTCCTGTGAAGAGTTCTGCATAGGCAGAAGTGTTCTCAGGGTTTATAGGGGCTTGAAATGTTGCTAATTTCTCACTTAATAGCAGGAGGTTAGCCTTAGAATAGTTCATAGGTTCACAGGTTTATAGGTATGTACTAGGCTTTCAGCCCAAGGGCCTACGTAAGCCTAGCCAACAAGGTTCCATGGCTTACGCCACTCAAGAAAGTTATTTTCCTGTGCCACTGTCGAGCAGAGACACAGAAGTGATCCCTGGGGTGTATTTCCTATTTCCCATCCACTCATCAAGATTTTTCTTGAAGAGTGCTAATGAAGAACTTTGCTTGACATAGATGGGTAGCCTGTTCCAGAGTATGGGAAGTCCCTGGGACAGGAATCTATCATGCATGTCCTGTTTATTGCAGTGATAAGGCTTAGGTCCCTAGACTGTGTAGCTTGGAGGGATTGGGATTTCTTTAGGTGTAGCATGTCCAACAGCTCTGGGTCTGACATAGCTTTATATGTTAGGCAGAGATCACCTCGGAGTAGGTGATATGCTACGGAATAAAGCTGGAGTTTTATGAGGTGGTCAGTGTAGGGCATTTGTTTGAGGCCAGTAATCCTCTTTGTGAGTTACTTCTGTGGCCTTTCCAGCTGCTGCAGATATCTTGTGAGGTACATTCCAAAAGGGGGTTGTACTCTATAATGGGTCTAATGAGTGTCGAGTAGAGGGGAGCAATGACCACTTTTTTCCTGGATAAGATCCCTTTTATGATGATGTGTGCCATATAGAAAGACTTCCTGACTACTGTGGGTATGTGACTATCAAAGGAGAGACTACTGTCCACCTGGGTCCCAAGGTCTCTTATCACACATCCGGTGTTAAGTAGATTGCTGCCTATGTGGTAGTTCATGGGTGCAGAGATTTTACCAAAGGGGATGACACTGCACCTTTTGGCATCGAGCTTGAGGCCATGGCTTTGACACCAGGCATCTGTCTCAGCAAGGCCCTTCTGTAGGATGTCTACATCATTTGGGGACTTGACTATGGCTCCTAGTTTGCAGTCATCTGTGAACTTCATTAGCCAGAAGCCTTCTGTATTAGACTGTACTTCAGAGAAGTAGATACCAAACAGGAGAGGTCCCAGGATGGAATCCTGTGGTACTCCACTTGTCACTACTTTGAGGTCAGATTTGGAGTCTGCAACTTTTACAGTGTGGGTTCTGTCAGTGGGCCAGTTGGCAACCCATCTTGTGACATAGGGATTTATACTTAGTTTAGTGAGTTTAGCTATAATTCCAGAATGGGGGATGGTGTTGAAAGCCTTGGCGAGGTCAGAATAGGCTGTGTGAACCACCTTACCCTCATCTACCGCTTGGTGACTGCCTCAAAGAAGTCGATCAGGTTCAGGAAGCATGATCTGCCTTTCACAAACCCGAACTGGGTGGGATCCAGAGTTTGGAGGTTACCAATGTCTTTGTTTATGAGTTCCATGATGATATGTTCAATGGCCTTGCAGACCAGGATCGTCAGGCTAATAGGTCGATAGTTCCCGGGATCAGTGGTGGCTCCCCCATTGTGGAGTGGGATAACTGTTGCAGTACACCATTCAGTGGGCACAAAGCCTGATGCAAGGCTATTATTGAACATGGTGCTTAAGTGGGGAGCCAGTTTGTTCTAAAGTTTGTGTAAAACGCAGCCTGGGAAGTTGTCCGGCCCCATGGATGCTGTGTTTTTGGCTTTAGAGAGTGCAGCTTTTACCTGCGTAGTTGTGATTACAGGGACTCTGCATTCTTCCTGTATAGATATGGGCCCTTTAGGGGGTGAGGGGGGATAAAGTTAGCACTGAACCTATCTGCCAGGATGTTGGCAATAGCAGTTGGTTCTGTAATTTCCATGCCTTTGTGCTGTACCTCAGAGCAGATCTGGGTGTTGCCATTGAGATTCTTGACATAGTTATAGAATGCTTCATGGTTGTCCTTAGAATTAGTGGCAATTTTGTTTTCATAGCTAGCTTTGGAGGATCTTATAAGGGATTTCAGCTTCTTACTGAGGCTGACCAGGGAGCTCCTCCACTCATGGGATTTTACTCTCTTTTACAGCAGTTTCTTCCTTCTGTTGTACAGTTTGTTTATGGCAGGGGACCACCAGATTGGCTTCCTTTTTTTGGAGGATAGCGTCTTGGTTCTGTTTGGGATAGCACGATCCATGCACTCATGTAAGTGCTTATAGAGTACATTTGTGAAGGATTCAGCAGTTGTAACTGTATTGTCCATCTGCATGGGTGTCATGAAGTTCACCACTTCTGTCTTAAGAAGCATGAAGTTGGCTTTGGAGAAATTTTTTACCATGGTTTCCTTAATGGGGGGTGGGGGCGGGATGCAGTTATCTAGGGTGATTAGCTTATGGTCAGATATGACCAACGAGAAGTTGATTTCAGGTATGGAACACTGGTCACTCATGTTGGTAATGACTAGGTCTAGGATATTGTTGCCCCTGGTGGGGGTGTGGACAAGTTGATGCAGGACATTGGAGTTTATGAATTCCTGAAAGTGTTGAACTAAGGGGTTGGTACACAAGTAGTTTTCCCAGTTAATGGTGGGGTAGTTGAAGTCACCCATTATTAGGGTGTTTTTTTGAACCCTAATATTTTTCAGTACATCAAGTAAAGAGGAGTGGGAATCCTGGGGCATGGTGGGGGATCTGTAGCAAGCTACAATTTGGATTGCAGTTTTGCCCAGAGTTAGTTGCACTTGGATAACCTCAGATGCATTATGCTGAGCAACTAGCCTGGAGGTGTGGATATCCTTAATGAATATGGACACACCTCCACCTTTGGTGTTTTGGTCCAGGTTACATGGTCAAAAAGTATAGTATGAGTTATAGCCTGGTAGTGCATGGGTGCTCTCCGGAGCCTTGAACCAGGTCTCAGTCACTGCACAGATATCGATGTTCTCCATTTTAAGGAGTGCCTCGAGTGAGTGCATTTTGAGATATAGACTTCTACCATTGAGTAGCATTACCCTCAGTTTTTGCTTGCCTGTTCCTGTTATGGTGGTGAATTTGTTATTTGAACATTGCCTAAAAAAGGCACTATAGGGGCAGCAAGAGCCTTAGCCAGTATCCAGAATCCCAGGGGTGACAGGTGCAGGCCATCTGTGGCAAAGCATCGTGGTCTGTCGACCATGTCATCCCAAGCAGACAGATACTGGATCCCCTTAGAATGATACCAGAAGCTTAGACAATTGTTGAAGATAATCATTTTGTCCTTGTACTGCGGTATCATTCGGTGTGATGGCAGAATGATACTCAGGGCTAGGGTCATACCTGCCTGGGCTACAAGATCGGAGAGATCTTCCATGTCTCTTTTCATGTAGTCCAGGGAGGTACATCTCAGGTCATTCACACCAACATGGACAATGACAGAGTCATATTTGTACTTGTTGTGGTGTGACCTGAGTGTTTGAGTTGTATGGTGGATGCTGGCACCTGACAGGCAGCTGACAGTAACCTTCTCCTTGTTTAGCCTGGTGAGTGGGACATCAGTGTGCCTGACTATAGAGTCACCTATGACTAGTGTGTTGGGTACGTTGTTTTGCCTTATTGGCTATGGTTGAGTGGCACACTGAGTCTGTGGGCTATGTGTCATTTGGGTTGTGTTGGGGGATGGAGGTTGCTTGCGTTATTATGTTTGTAATATTTTGTAAACAACCTATAATATCTGGGCAACCACCCAAGTTACACACATACTGTCGGCAATATTCTATTCATCTAGTTGAGCATTTTAATATGAGGCTATGGAGTTCTGTCTGTGATACTTGGTTGCTGAGATATATAGAAAAGTGTGAAAATTATATCTATATAAATTAATGTTATAAAAACAACAGTTAAAACAGCTTTACTTGCACAGTGGTCAAATATTAATGCAGTTGAGTTCCTGAATATCCCCAGTTTAGCTGGGGGTCCAGGTTTTATTTTTACTTCAAAGGAGACCATTTTGTGGTCTGACCTTACTAGGGAAGGCATTACAGTAGGGGGTATGCAGAACTCTCCCATATTAGTGAGGACAAGATCCAGTATGGTTGCACCCCTATTTGATGTATTGACTATCTGGTCCAGGGATTTTCTGTTTACAAAATCCAGGAAGTCTCTGTGCATGTACTTTTGCTGTTGTATAGTATTTCCAGTTAATAGTGAGGTAACTAAAGTCACCCATTAATATGGTATTGGGTTGAATGGTTAGTGTTTCTAATAAGTTTAATTACGTGGCATTGGTTTCCTGGGTCATAGAGGGGGACCTGTAGCTTTCAATGAAGTGGTATTGGATTTTACCTATGGTGATTTGAATATGGAGCAGCTCAAGTGCATTGTCCTGTTTGACCTGCCTTGAAGGATACTTATTTCTGATGTAAATAGAAACACCTCCACCTTTAGTCACTGCCTGTGAAGTAGCTGTCTAAATGTGTGGAAGGCATTATAACCCTGCACTGTTGGTGTGCTGTCCATGTCTTTAAACCACATCTCTGAGACTGCACAGACATCAGCATTCTTTAAGGTAAAGAGAGCTTCCAGGGAGTGGAGTTTTGTTGTTTATGCTCCTAGCGTTGATCAATAATACCTTTAGATTTTCTTGTTTTTGATTTGCTATGTTGGAAGTACTTTCAGTTTGGCATTGCCTAAAAAAAGGCACTATGGGGGAAGACAAGGTTTTAGCTAATATTCGAAAGCCTAGAGGAGAAAGGTGCATACCATCCCTGGCAAAGCAGCGTGGTCTGTTGACCATCTCCTTCCATGCTAACAAATGTTGCACCCCTTTAGAACAACACCAGAAACTAAGCAAATTATTAAAGTCAATCATCTTTTGTTCATGTTGTGGCATCATCCTTGGAGAAGGTAAAATGCTGCTCAATGCTAGGCTCATACCAGCATGAGACACATATTCCAAAAGCTCTATGATGTCTCTCTTCATATAGTCTAGGGAGGTACGTTTCAGGTCATTTACTCCCACATGGACTATGACTGAGTCATACTGGAATTGTGGTCCAATGACCTGAGTGCATGTACAATGTGGCAGATCCTAGCCCCTGATAAGCAACTGACCGTAACTTTCTCCTTATTCAGCCTGGTGAGAGGGACATCGGTGTATCTCACAATGGAGTTTCCAATGACTAGAATGTTGGATTGTGTGGTGACTTGCCTTATGGGCTTAGAGATAGAGGCTCCAAGAGATGTAGATCTATGTGTTGATGTGGGTGTTGTTTTAAAAGAGTGAGTTTGGGACTGCTGAGGGTATTTCTTATGTGTACTTTGTCTAGGAGGTCTTTGTGGTTTAGGAAGGTTACATTCAAGTGCCTCAGCATATATGGGTCGATATGGCTGCTTTGAATTGTGTGTGATGGGTGCAGCGTGTGTACTACTGACAACCTTATTGATGTTAGGGATAGTTTTATGTAAGAGCTTTGCCTCCAGTGATGTTGCGTAAAAACATCTCTCACGTACTTTATTAGTTTGTTTGAGAATTAACAGGTTGTCAGTAAACAGGAGGCAATTTTCACATTGCCTCAGGATGCCCATATCATCCAAGTTGGTAACGCAGACAGTAGGAAAGTTCATATCCATGGCAACAGACCCTTTTGTATCGATTAGACTGTTGGAATAAGAATATCAATCACTGTCAGGAGTATCCAGTTTGCAACTATGGGGACAGTGCTTGTCACTGCAAACTAGTTGTCCTTTGTGCAACTAGGTATTGGAGAAATTTCAATTGTGCTTTTACAGGAAAAATGTCACTCAAGGTGTCTGAGTCTGTATAGAGCACTGCCAAATACTTGAGCGGAATCTAATATGTAGACCCTGAAAAGTTAAGGATGAAGTATTTAGGCAGATATTCTAAAGTAAGAAAGAAATCAAGCAGTACTTACTGAAAACAAAGAATTAGCGTGTAAAGAATGATGCAAAGTGTGGAGTCGCATGAATGGTTATAGGCTGGCTACTACTAATGCTGATCTCGCCACAGCTTTACTCTGCTAGGATACAATACTCCTTCGCTTCTTCTCTCACCAGAAGCAAAATGGTAGCACCAATCCCAAGTAGTGAAGAAGGCCACAGCCTGTTTGGTGATCCACAGTCTTGCCCCAGATGATGCAAGGGTCTGTAGGCTTGTAACCTTTTTCTGGAAGATGCCTCGAATAGCAACCAGACCAGTTAGGTACGTTACGTACAGACACTCACTCTCCAACCAGAAAGAGTCAGGAATCAATGCAGTCTGCTCCTACTCTCACCAGGATTAGAATATAAGCACAGATTCCAAGCTGTCACCTATAAAGCAGTTATCAGGCTTTCTGGTGATCAGCAGTCTCCAGGTAATAATGTAACTGCACTCCTTCTCTCACCAGGAGAAAGCAGAAGCACTAATCCCAAGATGACTACTGAGAGGCAGAATGTGGGCTCTCCAATAACTGGTGGTCTTGCAATAGATGCTTAAAGGTAAGATGAAAAAATGGTTTATTCAAACACTGTAGTGTGCACTAAGCAGTTAGATATGGAAGTGTGTAACTTGTCTAAAAAGTTAAGCTGTAGTGGAGAGCCACTATTTTTAAAAGAGCAAGATAGACTGAAAGGGGGTGGGCATTTTTGTATTCTGGTATTATGGAGTACAGTAGGATGACCAATACATTTAAGTAGTTGAAGGGGGGGTTCATAAAATGATAATTTTATGTTTAGTCACAGCTGCCAGTAAAAGCAGTGAGGAAACAAGATGTATGGTCAAATTAACATAAGGGACAGGCAACTATCAGGACAGTGGTGTTTAAGAACACAACAGTAACAGGGTGGGAGGGTAGGAAAAATTTCTGTCTGGCTCACAAGAGACAGAGCTGTGGTTTATTTTCAAGTTTAAATATGCAGTTAAAAGCAGACTATAAGTAAAACACAGTGTAAAGAAAACATCACAGTACACAAAATAGAAAAAGGGAATAAAGTAATACAAAATACAAGAAATAAAAAGCAAATTAACCTTTCCCTCACAGCAAACTGTCGCAGATCCTGGGTGAACCTTTACAGTAAAGCCAATTGCTACATACACCCACTGATTGCATTTAAATTACCGTCAGCTTTTTTTACTATCATATATTTTCTTCTCATGCCTTTTCCATTTGTTTTTTGCTTAGCAGAGTGCAAGAACAGTTCACTCTAAGAAAAGAGTGGAAAATTTAATTTAGGCTGCCTTATGTAGAGCCAATATACTCGGTGTCATTGCATGGCCCTCTGAACCATGGATATTACTTATGCATAGAATGCAACTGACAGACGTACAATTCTGTAGCACAAATTCTAAATAATGTGAATTGAGTAAAATAACTCACAGGAGGTGCTTTGAATCCTGTGTCAAGATGACATTGCACTTACTCTATATATGTAATGTATTTTTTTCATAAATCTGCATTTAGTGTCTGCTTGGCAGAGTGCAAACAGGGTTCACTGATTAAGAAAAAAGTGAACAATTTAGTTTAGGATGCCCTATCTAGTTGCAAACACACCCAGCAGCATTGCACGGCTTGCAGATCTGGATAGTAGTCAAGGAAGAAAGCACACCTTTTGTGTAACTTATTTGTGTAGCACAATGTGTAACTGAAGTTAATTGAGAGAAATAAGGTGCATGATGCATTGTTCAAATTCTATTTTGAGACTGCATTGCAATTATTCACTATATGTATTTTTTTTTTTCATTTTAATTTGCATTTGCTCTCCACTCATTAAGTCATACACACGGTTTCATACCTTAAGAAAAAGGTGAAAAATCTAGTTTAAACTGCTTATGTAGTGAAAACATGCCTGGTAATGGCACACTTTTGTCAGCACTCTGGACATTAGTGTGTGGAGAAATTCAACCTGTCACACATGTATCTCTGTGGTACAAGTTGCAAGAGCAGTGAGCTTAGATAAAGAACACAGATGATTAAGAGGTTGAATCCAGCTTAAGGATACTTTTAGAAAGGGTATAAGAATCCTTTTTCTTACAATATTTTGATTATGACTGTAACTGCAAAGGAAACTAATAATGTTAAATGTTTCTTACAAGCAATTTATAAGTAATAATTTTATAAGTAAACTTTTCTGTTTAGCATATATTGTTAATGCTTCACATATAACCTCAAACTAATGCGTGTCCAATTTCCAAAACACGACGATGATATTTAATATAAAATTCACTTGCATATGTATGATTGCCACAATAATTTTGTTATAATCATCGTGACAGCAGTGAATTGTGTCTCTAACATACTCCAATCTGTATTAATCAGTTAATACAACTGCATCCATCTGAAATATACTGTCTTTTACATAGGAGTGTGTTCCAAGGACTAATTAAAATCACACACACATAGAGGCTCTCTGAAGTGCATCTCCATTCATTCTGAAATTAATATATCTCAGAGTTCAACACCTGATAAACAGTTCTCTTGTGGCAATGTCAATAAATACGTTAGGTTTCAATTTTTGCATGGTTTATCCCATGGGTTCAATTCCCAGCTGGTATAGAAATATTTTAACATTGTGTAAGCTCCAACATAACAGCATGTCACAATTCATTCTATTTCTCCCTTCAGACTGCAAAGATGAAAAGCCGTGGCATTTAATATTGCATTGCTAAACATTGGAACCTATGAGAACAGGCTAAGCATCACACATGGCGAAGCTCAATACCATGTTTCACACCTTCAGAACTATGTGATGTAAGTTGTGCCAATGTGTCTGCCAAGGTATCCATCTGCTTTCAATTGCAAAAATACTGTTGACAAGGCTGTGTGTCTTTGTGCGCAACCAGTTACCCACAAGATCTGATTTGAGCTTGACTTTTTCAGACATGGCTGGTGAGGACTGCTAAATTTAGAGCACAAAGTTAGGGAGTTTAGGAGTCCAGGATGTTTGAGGCACTCCTCATGAAACACTACAGATGTAGGATGCTGTAAGAAGATCATACCAGCTCTCAGTATAAGGGTGAGGCTTTGGAATAGCTTAGCCAAGGCTATCTCCAGTGCAATTGGCATTCCATACACTGAGGAACAATAACCACTATAGTGACCTAAAGAGGTGCAGGCAGGACCTCCTGAGCCACTGGGAGAATGAATTTAAGACTACAAACACCCATCAGTTGTGTAAGAATACTGGCCCATAACCAGTGTATAACACGGCGTTAACGATATAGCCAGCCAATGCAGGTACTCATTATACTTTCGTATACATTTATTTCTTTATTTCTTTATTTGTACTGTACAGCTTCAGAAGAAATAGCTGCACACTTTGAGACTGAACAAAAGGAAAAACTCACCTCGGAGAGGCAAGGGCTAAGTATGACTCAGGACTAAAGTCAAGCCAAAATGTATTTCCATCCCCTCAATCAGTAGCATCTTGAGTAGGCATACCTCATCCTTCTTCTGAAGCATGCATACGTCCCCCAATGTGGTTCAATACCCAGCAGAAGCAATTACTTTTCATTACTGGATATTAACAACATTTAGCAATAATATATCAAGATGAATCAAATTATGCTAATTGTAATTATTACATTTGAATGCAGATTTCCTATCCATCATTGGGAAATAAAGGCTGGTCTTTGTTATATCATAGCAGTAAGATCTGTTTATTTTATGACACAGTAACACTTTTCCATCATATCAGGATATGGCAAATGTGTACAATAGTAAATTATTGTAATTGTTTATGTATTGCCAAACAAAGTGTATTGAAAACTGAAGTAATGTGACATATCATGTATCAAATTATCTCTTTTTTTGCCCCACCCACCCTCTCTCTCTTTATGAGAGTTGGGGTTATAATTTATTAACATTTGGCTGTTTGCATTCCTTGCTGCTGAAAAATGAATGATCAACAGCACAGACAGGTAAACCTACCACTGAGGCTCGGCCCACCACAGCTCCACAGATGACAGCATATTCACCCAGAACTTCAGAGTCACAACCTCTCAGTGTTGCCTCCACAAGCCCTGCCCTTCTTCCACTGCATCAGGTAGCTCTGCTCTGGCTGCTGGTGCGATGGTACCCTACAGCAGCAATGCCAGTGGAGGTGGCAATTTTGTCACCCAACAGGAGGTGACAGGGTTGGTGAAGGATATCATGGAGAGGGGTCGCAGAGCACATATCAACAGAACTGAAAAAGTCCTGGGTTGGACTGCAAAACTAATGCAACATCTAGCACTGATGAAGGGAGCTGCTGCACAAGACACTAATGACAGCTCTGAGGGTGAGGACTAGATTCTCACTGTTCTCAAGTTGGATGTGGGTGCACCTCCAATGTCCTCTACCTATCCCTAATCATGGTGTCCACCAACCTTTTGTATCCATCACCATCCCTGTCTGTTTTGTTTGCCCTTTGTGTCTGCACATGCTTACTAAGCTACCCTATCTACCTGACCCTCTTATTCCTAGGCAGTTTTCGCAATGTTTCTCTCTCTTCAAAAAATAAATGAATAAATAATAAAAACTGGGCACCCATCCCACAAGGAAAAGTCCCATACACAGCACTCCACTTCACCTCTCTGTCATCTTGACACACTTGATTTGGTCCAATTGGCTATACAATATTATTTTGTCATTGTCACCCATCACTGTCATGAGACTGTGTGTGCAGTTATACATTTATGTTGGGAAGAAGTGGATAGCTACAATGCTCTCCCACAACCCTCCTGAAAATTCCTGTATTCTTTCTCTGTACCCTACCATCTGCTTACCAGTGCAATTTTCACTACTATTCTATCCTCTCCTTATTCAGACATTTAATCTAGTCAAAAATAGATTCACAAACAACACACATGGACAGAAATGACCATTAGAAAAGCCTTCAGTATATGTCCTCAGCATTTGTGCAGAGGTTTCATTACACAGCAATACTGACTACAGTGAATGCTGTTTAGCTTCTTATCGCACAAGCTGAACATTTCAATTTAATCTGCAGTGGTCTGGTTACTTTTGTGCAAATATCTTTAAATCTGCTGCACTGTGACAGACTAAAGGTAGTATTGTGAAATAGTTCATGTAACACTTCTTAGGCTGCTGGATATAACAACACAGGAGTTTCTGTGTGGCTTGCTAAGGTAATTGCCCTTTTTGTACATTGCTGTTTTTGCATAGTGTCATGGGTTTGATTACAACTGTAGGTTAATGTATTAATTCATGACATATCAATTGACTTTCATATATTTAAGTTCAAACGTGTATGTCTCACCATATACACCATTTTATTAACATACCATTGGAATGGTGCAGCAAGACATCTTAGCCAAAACATTGCAGCTCCAACAGGGAAAATTAGTAAGCCAACATTTTTATTTATTTTATTTTATTTTATTTTACATTTGTTAACCGGGCTAGTCTGGCTGGATACATGTCCATTTTCAGCAGAGGCCCGAGGAGAAAAGCTCCACTATCAGACTAAGACAATACATGAGGAATACTTTACTAAATAAATCAATTTTTAAAAACAAAAACAAAATGTACAGAGACAAAATACAGTTTGCCTGGACTAATTTAAGTAGGCAACAAACAGAGTTCACATTATGTGGCTGAGGAGTTAAGCTCAGGCACAAAAAAAAAGTTGAGTTAAGGATATCTGTAGTCAAGCTAAGTAATTTAATCATCGGTCAGTAGGCTAGAAGACAGATTAGGTAGTTAGCAGAGGAAAGAAACTGATGGTAACAAGTGTTAAAAAGCAAGTTAGAAGGTAAACAGGTAGATAGGTAGTAAAGCTATGGGAAAAGGGAGAAAAGATAGATAGAAATTGTGGATAGAATATGGTTGCGTAGGGTAAAAGTATTTTAACATAGTTAAATGTTATGAAAGTCAAGTTGAAAAGGAGAGTGAGGAAGCAGGATAGAGATGAAATGCTATGGTAGTAGGATAAAGATGGTCTAGGTATGGCTGGAAAGAAAATAGAGAGAGGATGGCTATACGGTGAAGTAGGCAATAAGATAGGAGAAAAGAGTGAAGGTCCAGTGAAGGGGGCTGAGGATGTTAGTCTAGGTAAGAAAGGGAGTGGAAAGAATTGCAAGTAGCAGACTGTATATAGTAATGAACAGTACTATGCTCAGTCAGGATTGGAGCAGGGGCATAGCCAGTGAATTAGTAGGTGGTTTTTTATCTGTTTTTTGAAAAGGTGACATGATGTTAGGGAGGTCAGTTCAATGGGAAGTTTATTCCAGTAAGAACCGATAGTGTTTGCAAATAGGGAATCACCTGATTTGTTATGAGATTTCAAGGTAGTAACATTATCCTGTTTATCTCTTCATGTTTGTAGCACTATCCCACCCCTTATTTCTCCATATAGGAAGCACTTTATGGTACAGAGCATGACAGATTAATGATGATTTAATAAGTAAAAGTAGCACACCATACAGATGTTCCTACGTGTTCCACAAAGCATATTGTTGCTATTCCTCTCTGCACCTGTCTCTGTTTCTCTCTCTCTCTTTCTGTTCATCCCCTCTGCTTCAGTAAGTTGTCACCCTCTGTGGTCTCTTGATCAGGAAGTTCGGAATCCAGGTACAGAGATGTTTACTGATTCCTAAATATGCCAGTTTTCAGCTGTATTGGTACCACCATATTAAATGAAGAGCTGAAGTCTATGAACAGCATCCTCACATAGTTGTCTTTGTCCTCTAAATGCTCAAGGGAGATGTGTAGTGCTACTGATATGGCATCAGCCATGGATCGGTTACATCTGTATGCAAACTGCAGAGGGTCAACTTCAGGAGGTATGCATGATGAAAGATGCTTTTGGGTTAATATGATCCTTCCATAACTGAAATACTTCCCATGCTCCAATTTCATCCCATAATTTCTCATTTATTTGTTTTAGTCCTTTTCCTATTTTAGTAAACTCCCTTTCTTCCATCACCTCCATCCATATTCCTAAATGGTCTTCAAAACCTGCTGCAACTGTATCACCATCACCCAAGCCTTCCAATAATACAAAATAATCAATTTCAGATCCAAGTGCCTCACTCCTATAAGTCCATTGGCTTTTCTTCCAAACAGCTAATTTGCTGCATTTTATCACTTCGTATATATTTTTTTACATCTTTCCCCTTCCTCTTATGTCTTCCCCTTAAATCACTATTAAAGTCCTCTGCAATTATAATTGTCATGTTAAGCACCGCATGGTCTAATAGTTAGTAAAACAGCGCCTCTCTTTCCTTGCTAGTTATACATGCATATAATTCCATAAAACTATAAACAAGTTGTCTCTACATCACGTCCATAATTAACCTTCCCATCCCTACCAACGTTACATCTAGTATTTTCACTGTTTCTTTACACAACACAACCACTCCAGAACAACTTCCACTTCCTAAGTTCCATGTTATATTTCCACCCTACAATTTTTGTGCCTGTTGTCTTTCTTTTTTTTTCTCAATTTTTTTTACTTTTCAATTACATTTGAATGAATTCCATAGTATGTATACATAACATCTTAAATAACTATGTACACTATTTACATTAGCCTGGCACTATAACAGATCTTAATGTATACAGTTACTTTATAAGTATGTCCACTCCATTATCAGAGTGTCTGATCAATTATTGTATAGTGTCAATCAATGATAAGACTTTTCCCCAAGGGTTGTTGATAAATGGCTTTGGATAAATGCTTAGTTCTTTAATTTTAATTTCCAATAATGCTGTGTAGGAGTGGGAGAATGGCATAATGGTTAAGGCGTTTACTTTGCAGACACAAAGTGCAGGGTTTGATCCCCACATGGGGTAATTGGCTAGGCTTAAAATAGCCCAAAAGGGCAGTTAGCCTGGTACTAACCTATGGTCTTCAGTAGGCTGTAAAAGTCTTCCAAAGTTGGCATCGTGTTTGTATTCCAACTTCTTGTTATACACTTCCTTGAAATTGCAAGTATAGTTCATACTAGATAAATGTTTGACCTATTCAAATGAGGACCTTCATTTACATTTAATAATACAAGAGCTTTAGTTAAATAAAATGATTAATTAAATAAAGTTTGTAGAAAGTTATTAATACCATTCCAAAATGGCTTAATTTTAACACAATCAAAGAAAATGTGGTTCCAATCTGCATTGTGTACTTGCTCACATCTCAACATATTCCTTTTATGGAAGAACTAATTTTATTGATTCTATTTAGGGTTAAGCATGCTCTGTGCAAGCGTTTCCAAATAAAACTTTCCAGTATTGTGCAAAGGATGTATATTTTATTGATAATTATATATTTGTTTTAATATCTTCAGTTAACTGTATTGAGTGTCCTTTTGTTAAATATTTTCAGTATGAGGTTTTGGGGGTTGTTTTATAGTTTATCTATATTTTGTAAAATTTTGAAATACTGCTTTCCATGTCAAAGTCATTATACATGATTTCATATATGTATTGCATAAATTTAGGTATTTCTTTAACTGAAGAATTGTTAATTATTCTACTTAAATCTTGCAAATATGACAAAATACTCTGTAAAGTTAGCCAGTCTTGTGGAATTTTGTATGTTATTTTTATTACTTGCATATCTAAAAATTTTAGTTCTTTAATACATTGGAGCAAACAAACAAATTCTTTCTGTTCCCAGGAATTAATAATTTCTCTATATATTTTATGTGGAAAGTTCTTTGTGACTATAAATGGTGTTAAAAGATCAAACCAGATTTTTAATAATTTTCCTAAATGAGTCAATGTAATAATTAGTCATATGTGTTTTAGTGGGTTTAGTTATGTTATATTGCATACTAATACATAATATGTGCCATAGCAAATTGTTTTTATTTTTTATTTATTTTTTTTTTGTAAATCAAATTCATTTATTGATATTATAGTTAGTAATGCTTTCCAATTTGCAAAGTAATTTGAACTTATCCAGTCTGAGATTGTTTTAAATATTGATGCTTTTATATATGTTTCTATATCAGGAAAGTTTAATCCTCCCTGTTTCCATGGTCTGATATATTAAAGTTATTCTGTTTCTTTTGGGAACCCATAACAATTTTATTAGGCATGAATTTATTTCTTTAAGTAAATTCCTTTCTGGTAACAGTTGTATTGCCAAGGCTATATATAGGATCATGGGTGGTAAAACCATTTTTATGGGCAGTAAAACCATTTTTATTAACTGTAGTCTATCTTCAAATGTTAATATTATTTTGTTCCATTTTTCCACAGAGGTTTTAATTGTATTGATGATATTATTGTAGTTTTTGAGACTAATTTGTTATTATCCTTGCATAACGCAATTCCTAGATATTTTAAGATTGATTCTTGTTTCCCTATGATGTGACCCCCCCCCCCCCAGACTGCAGTTTTTCTTTTTTTTACTTAAAAATAAAAAAAAATGATTTTGATTTATTGAAATGGAGTCCTGAAGTCAAGTGAAATTTGTCAGTTAATATATATAATTCTTCTAATGTCTCTTTTGTATTAATGTTAGTAATATGTCATCAGCAAATAAAATTACTTTAGAATTTTATTGTTCGTAAACATTTATTCCTTTGATTTTTATATTGTTATGATTTTCAATCTGTCAATATTTCAATAGCCAGAGCAAATAGAATCAGTGACATGGGACATCCCTGTTCAGTACCTTTTGTTATATGTATAGATTCAGAGGTAAAAGGACCTAACTTGACATAAGCTGTTATTTGTATATATATTCTTTAGGAGATGAACAAAGGAGCCGGGGAAATTAAAATAGCATTAGGATTTTGAATAAATAGTCCCAATTTAGGGAATCAAAGGCTTTCTCTAGATCTAAGCCAATTATGAGTGTTTCTTTATTTTCTTTATTAACATAATCTATAAAAGAAATCATCCTTTTAATATTGTCATGTGTGTGTCTATGATATATAAATCCAGTTTGATCATTATTTATTATTTTGGATAGTGGTATTTTCATTCTGTTAGTTAATATTGTCATAAATATTGTATAGTCATTATTTAATAATGATATAGGTCTGTATGAGGTACAGCGTTTTGGGGATTTGTTTTCTCTAGGATTGATGTGATTAAGGAAGATCTCCAAGAGGGTGGTATTAAAGCTCATGACTGAATTTCTAATAGAGTTTTATGCGCTGGAGGCTGGAGCCTAGATGGCCAACTGAGAGCAGTGCATTTCAAGAACTCCACAAACTAGTATGATCTTCTTCTTCTTCTTTTGTCTTTTTTCCCGGTTAGGGGTCGCCACAGCGGATCAACTGTCCACTCATGATTGGCAGTGGAGATTTACGGTGTCGAGTTGACAGCCCGGTGCCCGACCTTCTACAGAAGGCACACACATGCACACACTCATTATTTGGGCCAATTTAGAGTATCCAATCCACCTACAGTATGTCTTATAGGAAAATGTTATTATTTTCAAGTTTAAAAAATCAGAAATCTATAGATAAACTACTAAACTACTTAAATACAATTTTGGTGGGATATACAAAAATTTTCCTGTCCAGTAACTTGGAGATATATTGAGTCACTGAATATGAACAACTCAAGGAATTGTCATCCAGATGCTGCTTTGAAAAAAGAACTGCAATTGATGACATCTACCTTAAAGGAACTATCTTTGAAAATGGATGGCTTTAAAAATGACTCAGAAAACCTCAAATTAAATTCTCAAAAACAGACTGATACTCTTAAGGAACTATTACAGCAACACCATACAAAAATAACAAATATAGATAATTTTCTAAATGACATTGAAGGGAGACTCAAAGAGGAAGAATTCCAAAAAGAATTTCTGCTTAAACAAATTATATGGCTGCTTAACAAAATAGATGACTTAGGAAACAGGGAAAGGATCAACAACATAAGAATCTTTGGTCTGCCTGAAAACACTGAAGGAGAAGACATTATTTCATTCTTAACCTGGATTTCTGAATTTTTAGACTTGAAAGAGGGACTTTCATTTAGAATTAAAAGGGCATATAGCGCACTGAGGAATCCTGCTTCTAAATCAGCAAATCCATACTCATAAAATTTCTTTGATTTCTGAATAAGGAACTAATATTAAATTCTGGATTAAGATCTAAATTAAGATTAAAATCTGCTTGGAGAAAAATCACCCTTAAAATACAATCAAAGCCTGATAAGGTTTGACAATGATTATTCTTCCAGAATACTAGAACAAAGGAAAAAAGTCTGGCCAATAATAAAACTGTTAAAACAAAACAACATTAAAGCACAGCTAGCCTTTCCAGCCAAGATAAAAACACGTTTTACCAATGAGATGCAAACCTTTAATGACTTAGAAGAAGCTACTATATTTATCAAAAACTACATAGTGTCTATCCCAGAAGAAATTAAATGGATGGCTCCTACTATTAAATGAATACAAGAAACAAATTCTTGGACTGATGCTAGAAAGAAGAAACAAAAAACTGATTCCAAGATAGATGTCCCAAAAAAAAAAAAAAACTCTTACAACTACATCTCTCAAACTATCAACTGATATGGTACATCACTTGTCAACTGTTTTTATTTAAAAAAGGAGGGTTTATTAAATAACTGGGAAACAGTAATGATTTATTCAGAATGTTCACAGAGTCCAGTAATTCTTCACAAACAAAGGTAGGTCAAGATGGGTTACTATTTACATTATATATAAGCCAAACAAAGCAGCATATAATACAAACATAGAAGTTTATCTTCCCCTACTTGAATTCAATGAATACTTATCTTGTTCATTTTCATTGTTTTTAGTTATAATAATTTACGTAATTAATTAATTCAACAAGGTACCATTCATCAGAGTTCGGACTCAAATGTAACAAACTAGCAACATATATAATAGCAGTAACAGTAGAGTGTTTAAAAAAATGCTGTCATGGAGACTAATGCCTTCTTCAGTTAAATTATGATTTAGAAATGTCAGGTATATCCTGGTTAAATAATAGTAGCAAGCTCTTAGTGCAAATGTTATCATTATTCTGTCTAAATATAGTTAATATCAATTATGGCAAGTATCACAGCTATGAGTGCTGTTTGATCAATCCTAATATGGTGTGCATGGAAGCAACTGGGTCTGGCAGCTAGTACAAATGCCATTATTATTCTGTCTAAACAAAGTTAATATCAATTATGGCAGGTATCATAGCCTCAGGTGCTGTTTGATCAATCCTGATATGGTGTGCATGGAAGCAGCCGTGTCTGGCAGCTAGTACAAATGCCATTATTATTCTGTCTAAACACAGTCAATATCAATTATGGCAGGTATCACAGCTATGAGTGCTGTTTGATTAATCCTGATATGGTGTGCATGGATGCAGCTGTGTCTGGCAGCTAGTACAAATGTCATTATTATTCTGTCTAAACATAGTTAATATCAATTATGGCAGGTATCACAACTACGAGTGCTGTTTGATCAATCCTGATATGGTGTGCATGGATGCAGCTGTGTCTGGCAGCTAGTAAAAATGTCATTATTATTTTGTCTAAACATAGTTAATATCAATTATGGCAGGTATAACCTTGAGTGTTGTTTGATCAGTCCTGATATGGTGTGTGGTTGCAGCCGTGTATGGCAGCTAGTACAAATGTCATTATTATTCTGTCAAAACATAGTTAATATCAATTATGGCAGGTATCATAGCTTTCAGTGCTGTTTGATTAAGCCTGACATGGTGTGTGTGGATGCAGCTGTGTCTGGCAGCTGTTGTATGTTGCTGTTTTTGTCTCCAGGAAGCTGTGGGTTGTGGCTTGTGATCGAGGTTTACTGATGCTTGTATATTAGGAAGAGACATTTGGTGTTTTTCCCTGGATCCACGGGAATGGGGTAGATAAAACTGTAATTTGGGATATTTTGGAAGAGAATAGTTTGTGTATACATATGCTGAGTGAGAGGTGGGAAGGCTTGAAGAATGTGTTAGCTCTTGTTTTGGCTTAGTTGGGAGTTTTTTTTTTTTCATCTATTTTCTCTCCATTCTTTTCCTGGCTGCTGCCTCGCTGAAAGGGAGGGAATTTAGGCTTGAAGTTGCAGTGAAGTGAAGCTTTGCTTCAGGTGCATTGTGAGCCTCAGATATGCAGTACACAGACACACTAACAGAAACAGACACTCCAAGATTGCTATGGTAACAGAGACAGAGTGATGATAATGCTTAAAGGCTTTGAGGAGCCTCCAAGATGATTCTCGGCAATGAAGTTTTTGGTTTAAAAAATATATATAATTAAATGGCTGTTTTAAACCACATGTACACATATTGATGGTCTCCCAACACTTCGTTTAGCTCATTAAGTTAATAAGCGTAATTTTATATTTAAAATGTATTTTGGTCCAAACAGGGTGTGAGTTTTTCAAAACATTGGTTTAGGATGTAAACAACCCTTACATGTGTTTTTTCTTGGGTTACCAACTTAAACAAACCTAAACAAATGTATGTGTATTAATGTGAAATATTTGGGTTTGTTGATATTTTGTATCCTAATCACCCGATGAAGAATAACATGATGTAAGCATGTATATAAGCATGGATACAAAGGAAGTTACAAGAACTACGGCTAGGATTTATTGTGGTCTTTTTTATTGACTTGCTTTATTTTTATTTTTATTTTAATTCCTTTTGTCTCATTTTGGGATAAATATTTTATGATGTTCATGAAATTTAAGCATTCAGTTTTACACATAATGTACTTTATAGCACAGACAATGCAGTCTGTGCTTCCACTTTGGTGTTTCTTTGTAGTAACAAGTTTGCGAGTATCTCTTTAATTTAAAAAAAAAATGTTTTTAATTGCCTAATTGATATGGCTGTTTGTAAGTATTTAAGCTGTAATGAAATGTGGCTCCTTTTGTCTGATGAAGTTGGTGGATTTACACCGACGATAGCGCTCACTCTATCCATAATAAAGACATGCATTCAGGCAGACATCTTCTTGCTGTCTGCCCTTTCCTCCTGTACTGGTTACATTTTATCTTCTCACAATCATTAATTAAATGAGAAAAGTCCCCACAAGAGAAACATGATTTACGTTGAGCAGCATATCTTAATACCCCTCTATGACAAGCCACAAAAATAACATTTGGCAAGTGTTTCACTGTTCAAAACAGCTTCCACCCTTCACCCTCCATTCCATAAATTTCTCAAACTCTAACTTTCACAATATTATCAACAGTTTCACACAAACCCTGCATACATTTTTAACAATGTCTTCTTCCTGTTCATCAGATTTAAACTGCACAGAACATTTTTTAACAATTAAGTGACTACCAGAAAACAAACAATCGTTTCACTGTTAAATGTCCTTTTTTGTTACACAGTTCCAGAAATGTAATCATCAACCCTCTCAGTTTCAAATCATCATCATCATCATCAGTCTTCTTTTCCCATTTTCTACATGGGGTCAGGGTATCATGATAACTGCTGCCATCTCACTCGATTTAGTGCCGCATTCCTGACTTCTTCAGCACTCATGCCTGACTGTCACAGATCTTCTTTGAAACAGTCCATCTACCTCTTTGCTGGATGTCCTTCTTTCCTTCCTCACCAGATTGTCTTCTGCTTTTCTACACATGTGTCTGAACCACCGTAATCTGTTCTCTTTGATCTTTTCTGCAAATGGATCTACTTTGGCTTCTGCTTTATGTCCTCATTTCTTTGTGTGTCCCACAGTGTATATGCTACCACCCTCCTCAGCTACTTCATTTCCATCACTTCTAGCTTCTTCATCTGATCTGCCTTTACTGCCCAGGTTTCTGTACCACACAGTAGTACTGGTCACACCACTGTCTTGTACACATTACTTTTCAGCTTCTTTTCCATTCTTCTGTCATAGACTACACCTGATACTCTATGCCAGTTGGCTGCAGCCCCTCTGATTCAAGTTTTGACCTCTTCATTCAGACTACCCTTCTTCTCAACCACACCTCCCAGATACTTGAAGCTGTTTACCTGTTCCACTATCTTCCCTTCTATCTCTATTCTCAGCTTCTTCTGATTTCCCCAATTTGCTGCCATTACCACCATCTTATCTGTGCTTAGATTCATCCCATGCACCTTCAGATTTGCATTCTATTCCCTTATCCTTTGCTGAAGTTCTAGCTCAGAGTCTGCCTGTACTGCCACATCATCTGCATACAGCAGCTTTGTTGACCTGTCCCCTCCGACCTATTTGCAAATGTAGTCCATCACCAGTATGAACAGCAGTGAGCTCAGAGCTGAACCCTAATGCACACCCACTCCTACTAGAAACCCCTCTGTGAGGCTGAACACTATTAGTACTTGAGTCATTGGGCCCTTGTACATAGCCTGCACTAATTCTATCAATGTTTATGGGACTCTGAACCATCACAGTACTGCCATGATCAGCTTTCTTGGGACTTTGTCATATCCTTTCTCCAAATCTAGGAAAGCCCAATTGGACTCTTTCCTCATCTCTAGCTTCTTCTCAGCTATGTGTCTCACTGCAAACATTGGGTCAGTTGTGCTGCATCCCCATTTGAATATGAACTGCTCATATCCCACCTTACATTCTACTACTCTGCATATCTAATTATGAATCACCCTCTCTAGAACTTTCATGCAATGTGATAGGAGTTTGATACCTCTGCACTGCCCACTGTTGTGGATGTCCCCTTTGTTGTTGTACACTGGCACTAGTGTGCTTATTCTCCAGTCCTCTGTGATACACCTTTCTCTCCACACTGCTATGAGTACCCTAGCAGCCACTTCTCTCCTATCTCACCCAACATCTTTATCATATCTGCTGTGACCTCATCTGAGCCTGCTGCTTTCCCTGACTTCATTTTCCTTAGTGCTGTTCTTACTTCTTCTAGGGTGGGATCCTCATCTTCTCTCATCATAGTCTGTTTCTGGGGTAGTACAGCTTCGGTGGGGTTTTCATCATTCAGAAGTTGCAAAAATACTCCTTCCATCTGCCTTTAATGTCCTGTGGACTGGTGAGCAGATTGTTGCTGGCATTCCTTATGAAGGGTGTCTGACTATTTTGTTTATCTTTCTGTCTTTGCCTTGCAACCTGATATAGTTTCTTTGTACCACCTACTGAGTCACTTTCCAGAAGTTGGTATTTTGCCTCTGATGCCCTGTTCTTTGCTATTACAACTTGTTCCTTAGCTTCTTTATTTGCCAACCAGTATTCCTCCCTAGCCGGGTCAGTCTTTTCTGTCACCCATTTTTTCCTGCACTCCTTTCTTTTTATCACTTCCTGGACTTCTGCATTCCACCACCAGCTTTCCTTATGTACCTTATTTCCATAACTGGCTCAGCCACATATCGGTTCTGTAGTCCTAACACATTTTGTTTTTAGGCGCTGCCATTCTTCTTCATCTCCACCCATTTCCTCCTCTTCTTGGGGTGCTAGAGCCCTGAGTAATTCCTTGAACTGTTGTACTTTCTCTCCAGTCAACTTAGTCAACTTCCAGGTCTTCAGGCTGGTCTCTGTTGACCTTAGAGCCTTCTCTGACCACTGCTTGCAGCTGATTGTGGCAACCAGTGGTTTATGCTGTGGGCTGACTGTTTCACTGGGGATGAGTTTGCAATCATGGATTCTTCCCCATTGTCTTTTCCTTACTAGGAGGAAGTCTATCTGAGTTGCATGTTGGCTGCTCTTGCATGTGATCTTGTGACTGTCTGACTTTCTGAATCATGTGTTGGCTACTATCAAGCCATTTGCCAGACAAAAGTCTAGAATGGCTTCTCCTTCTTTATTCTTGTTGCCCCATCCATGTGGACTCAGGCAGTCCTCATATCCTGTTCTGGCTGTCCCAATATGTGTTTTCAAGGGGTCTATATTATAACATCGAATTTTATAAAGTTTGAATGTTCTAATATCGAACCAGTTTTGTTGAACGCTGAAAACAGCGAAGGTGCAGGACACCAAATTCTTTCAAAGCTAAAGAATTCGGTGGGCAGTTGCTGTGGCTTCGCTGTTTTCAGCGTTCGATATGTTGGAGTGTTATGGGTCAGGTTCAGGTAAGTGTGCGATTGTGTGTAGGTTATGGTTAGGAGGGGGGTTAGGTGAGTTAGGGTTAGGCAGCGGGTCAGGTAAGTGTGCAGTTGTGTGTAGGTTAGGGTTAGGGGTGGGTTAGGTGAGTTAGGGTTAGGGCGAGGGTGAGGTGAGTGTGCAATAGTGACGGGCCTTAGGGTTAGGGTCGCATTAAGGTAAGTGGATAGCTAGTAGTGTATGTAAAGTTTAGTTTAGGTTTAGGTGCAGGATTTTATATGTATGTGTGTGGATTGCTGTTTTTTGTGTGTGTTTGTGTTGTGTGTATGTTTCTCAGAATAGCGATTTTTTTCCCTGGGAAAAAATTGCTATTCTGACTGTTCGATGTTTGCGGATTTCAGTGTTTAGGGTTCGATATTATAACATTCGATCTTTATAGATTTCAATGTTATAATATAGATCCATTTTCAAGTCACTCATTATCAATACCAATTCATGTTGTCCTGCTTTATCTAGTAGTCCTGCAACTGCTGTCTGAATGCACTCTTTGTCTCGCTATCACAACCCTGCTGTGGGACATAGGCTGAGATTATAAGTACTGCCCTCTCATTACACTGGAGTCTGACTGCCATGAGGCTGTCATTAATTCTAATGATATCCCTCACGGCCTTCTGAAGCCTCTCTCTCACCACAATTCCTACACCATGTCTAGCCTGTCCCCCTCCTGAGTAGTACAGTCTGGATCCCAAGCCAAGTGGTTTTGCTGCACTGCCCTTCCATCTTGTCTTTTGGATACATAGAATGTCCAGCCTCCTCTATATCATTGTGTCATCCACTTCCAAGCTGCATCCTGTCAAAGAACCTACATTAAGGGTAGCAATTCTCAGTTCATGTTTGGCAGGTTGATTGGATTTACATCCAGCGTTCACTCAGCAGAACTGTCCCAGGTAACCGAGGCAGAAAAACTAGACACTGGCCAGTAGCTTTTTGACCCAGGGCTGCTGGGCTTTATGGCAGACATAAACTGACAATAGGGGCACATACACCCCTCACACCATTAGGATGGGTCCCTGGAGTAGGTCAGGTCTTCAACTCACTTATCACCGTTAGTGGGAGGATGACATAATGGTTAAGGTGCTTACCTTAAAGACACAAGGTGCAGCATTTGATTCTCACATGGGGTAACTGACAACGCTTCAAATGGCCCAAAAGGGCAGTTAGCCTAGTACTAATCTATGAACCTATATGAACTACTCAAGCCCATGTTTGGCAACAGTAGTCAGCATGACTGATCTAGAACCATGTTTTACACCATCAAGTGGCTAGGCCTGCCATGGCACGCAGTCTATAATCCATGTCCCCAGACTTTGGAATAGATTGCCCATACATGTCAAGCAGAGTGCCTCTTTGGCCCTCTTCAAAAGGAACCTTGACGATTGGATGGGAGAAAGGAAATTCACCCCGGGGATCACGTCAGTCGTCCTGCTAGACAGGGGTCCAGGGAAGTAAACAGTATGGGAAGAAATAGCCAGGGAATTGTTATGGCTAGGCTTGTATAGGCCCTAGGGCTGATAGCCTAGTACCAACCTATGAACCTATGTTCTCCTATCAGTACATGCCCAAAGTGGTTTGTATGTATAACTTTATAGGTTCATAGGTTCATAGGTTCATACTAGGCTATCTGCCCAAGGGCATTTATAAGCCTAGCCCATAGTTATGTGGCTTTCGCCACCCCTTTAGTTTGAATAAAACTATGCCTATCATTTTGCTGTGCCTCTGTCAAGCAGTGACGCTGAAGTAATCCCTGGGGTATATCTGCAATCTCCCATCCATTGGTCAAGATTCCTCTTGAACAAGACCAGAGAGGTGCTCTGCCTCACATGTACCGGGATTTTGTTCCACAGCATAGGGAGTCTCTGGGTGATGAATCTGTCCCTCCAGCACGTTCTATTTATAACCGTGTCAAGGTTTAAGTCTCCTGCCCTTGTGGTTCTGAGGGATCTAGATTTTTGAGGTGAAGCATATTCATCAAATCTGGGTTTGACATGGCCTTATATGTCAGGCACAGGTCACCTCTGAGCAAGCGGTATGAGACTGAATAGAGCTGGAGTTCTTTCAGTCGGGCAGCATAAGACATATTTTTGAGACCCTTTATCCTTTTGGTGAAGAACTTTTGGGGCCTTTCAAGCTGCAGCAGGTGTCTGGTCAGATACATTCCGAACGGGGCATTGTACTTTTACCCCTACAGGCTACCATGTAGAGTCTGTGCTGCTGCCAACAGCTCCATTCATTGATGAGTTTTGAGACTGAATAACTGAGCATGTTTTTCAGATGTGGGAGGAACACCACAGAGACACACAGGGAGTACATGCACATTTCAAAAAGGCACTGGTCAGGGGTCAGTATCAAACCTTGTACCTTGTGCATGTGATGCAAAGTCCTTAACCATTGTACCAACTGGTGTCTTACTAGTTTTAAATGTTAAATTACAAAAACATCTCTAAGCTACAATAAAACTGTTGATGTAACTGCCTATATTCTGATTAAATCCAGTTAGGGAATAAGTGTGCTTAGTCATGGATCTAGCTTTTTATTGTGGTTTGTGGCTGTTTTAACCATGTTCTCAGTGTCTTGTGCTAGTTTTCACAATAAATATTGGATATTTATCATCCTTGTAGTTGGTGGTTTCCATCGTATTTCCTGGTTGACACACATTCCTTGGTTAAGTGGTGTTTTTTCAGTGTGTTACATATGCCATTTTCTTGGTTCAGTCACCAAAGATACAAACGTTGTATGCGAGAGATGCACATACACAATTTCAAAAATCAAGCATACAAACAAGTTGAAGAATGTGAACATTATATCCACCACACTTAGTGTCCACCAGACACATAGACAAACTTATGCTGAGGCAGTAAAAGACACTCTTCCAAAACCTCAAAGACCTCCTAAGTCTATAAATATAGCTATCCTCAGCCATCTCTAAATCATTCATCAAAAGCAACACCAAACACCACATATATGCCTATACCCAGTGGAGACCCAACAGCAAAGCCCATAAGGCAAGTCCACATGTCATTCAGGACTGCTGCCGTAGGAGACTCCATTGTAAGACATAGATACCCCATGTGCACCCCTCATCAGACTAAATAAGGAGAAGATAATGCCCCACCACATTATGTACACAACTCCTGATCCACCACGTTACGTACGCGACTCTACTGGAATCAGTACAATTCTGACACAGTCCACGTATGTTGTATTGACCTAAGATGTACTTCCCTGAACTATATAAAGAGGGACAATGGTGATTTCTCTTTTACTGCCTCAACATAAGTTTGTCTAGTAAGTCTCAGGCTGGTATGTGCCTTGCATCAAGCAGCATTCCACCTTCACAAAAGATGATGTCACAGTGCGAACAAAAGATGATGTCACAGTGCGAACAAAAGATGATTGACTTCAATAATTGGCTTAGTTTCTGGTGTCTTTCTGGAGGAATTTAATATTTGTCAGCATGAGAAAACACGGTTAACAAACCACATGGATGGTCTGGATCTGCCTCTAAATATGGATTAAAACTTTATCCACCCCATTAGAGCCTTTTTAAGCAATGCCAAACTGACAAAACTACCAACAAAGCAAATAAAACACAAAGAAATCTAAATGTATTAGTGCTCAATGCTTGGAGCCTAAACAAGAAATTCCACACCTTACAAGCTCTCTTTACTCAGAAGAATACAGACACCTGTGCTGTTACCAAGAGATGGTTTAAATCTGCAGAAAGGACTCCATCAGTACAAAGCTTCAGTGCCTTCCACACATTTAGACCATCAGCAGCACTGACCGGGATAAAAGGTGGAGGGGTCTCAAGCTATATTTGTAACAAGCATATCTCTAGGTTGGTTAAACAGGATGATGTCATGGAATTTTTCCATATGCAGTTCACCACAGACAAAATCCCATACCATATCCTTGCAAGTTATAGGTCACCATCTGTCCCCAGAATTCCATAGCTCATACCTAGGCTTACTGGAGACATTCACTATTAAACCAAATAAGCTATTCATGGGAGACTATCTCTCTGTAGACTGACATACACACACTGCCTTACCCACAATGCTCCCACACTTTATTAACCCATATATCCTTGCCCACATAGTGTGCTCAGCCACCAGAGGTTCAAACATACTGGATGTAGAGTATGTACCAATATGGGAAAGTGCTGCATTCCCACCCCAATGGCCACAAAGCTGTCTCCTTTGAAATAAAGATCTACTTGGTACCCAACAATCCCTATAACAATTAGGAACTATTCTAAAGCAAACTACAGCCTATAAAGTGATAGTTTGTCAAAACTGAATGCCCCTCCCAACCCCAATTTCACAGCAACCTATGAGGACTTTTCACAGAGACTCTGTACAACCATGTAAAGACCCTACAGTGGCTGCTGTACCAAATAGAAGTAAGGCCAAGACAAACTCTAAAAACAAATCACAAGGGTGGAATCTGAACCTTAATATGGTGTATAACAATGGAAAAAAGTCATAGATAATATCAGGAAAAGTAACTCTCTTAATGATAGGAGCTTTCTAATTAAACTAAGCAGGAAACTAAAGGGATGATCAAGGGTGCCACCTTCACTGAACAGACTGACAAATTCAGCTCAGATTTCACTTGTACTCCCCCCACCTTCCTCTTTTTGCTTAACCTCCTCAACTATTAACAGGGAGCAAGTCCTGGTGGCACTTGTTAAGGCCAAAAATAGACCTGACAATATCCTGGGATACCTCTTAAACAGTTTGAAATAAAACCTATTTGGACCACTTGAGTCACTTTTCAACTATATCTTGAAAACAGGCTTTATACCATGAGAACGGAGGACTGCAATGTTATTCCCACTTCACAAGGGTGAACCATCATCCGATCCCAGAAACTACGGGCCTATTTGTCTGACTAGCCTAAAATGCAAAGCCATGGAAAGAATTATCATGGAGATGATCAACACAGACATAGACAACCTTCAGACACTGGACCCAACTCACTTTGGCCTTGTCAAGTGAAGGTCATGCTTACTAATCTGGTGGAGTTCTTTGGGAAGTCATCAAGGCAATGGATAAAAGAAAAATAGAGCATACTGCTTATATAGGCCTGGCTAAAGCATTCGATACAATACCCCACTCAGGTGTACTTTACAAGTTCACTGAACAAGGAATAAACCTCAACGTAAATCACTGGATTGCCAGCTAACTCACAGACAGGATCCAGGAAGTCAGGATTATTGAGCCACATCCACTAAGAGACCAGTCACCAGCAGGGTACCTCAAAGGCTCTGTGCTGGGACTGGCAAATACTTCTTAGGGGTAAAGGTTAATGCCAAAGGCCTTTGGCTGGCCTAGTATGAAGATGACTGCAAATTGGGAGCTATCATAGACTCCACTCATGACACAAAGGTCTTACAAGAGACTCTAACCTACACAAATGACTGGTGCCAAATTCATGGATTAAAACAATGCCAATAAATGCATTTTAATACCTTTTGATAAAACTGCCACCAAGGCTAATTACTCCATTGATATGACACCTATAAGAGTATGTTTAAATGACAGCATTTGAAATCACATCAAAAGATTTAGCAAGGACCAGAAAGCTAGTGTGGAGAGAAAAACCTTCATCAATGATTTCTTTATCCAGTTCCAGAAAATAAACAAGACTGAGGAGGCAGGATCTACTTTCATGAAGTCATATTGATTAGGCTTAAGGGCTTATAGGCCACCAATTTAAATGTGCATTAAGTTAACTAAGATATGGTTTATAATTTTTCAGATGATGCTATTGAGACTATCATTAAACTGTGATATCTAACATAAATATAAAACCGAATGTATCGTGCGTAATTCTCTATAGTACCACATTGCTTATCAGCCTTTACCCATGCCAATTCCTACAGATCTCCAGCAAGCCTCCATTTAACGTTTGTTAATTTCTCTTGGTACTTTAAACCATAATTTGCATGCATTTTAATTTTTCAGTAAACTTTTGTGAAACCACAGAGCTACTATGCATTCTTATGCCCAGGTATACACATTCACAGGATTTCCTCAGTCCACTTCACCACTGTCTGAGGCATAGAACTGAATTGTAGTGGTTTGTCTTGCCCTCTAGTACACAAATCCATGCTGATATCCATCAACACATGAGTTAACATTCAAGAACATCACCAGTGACACAATCCTGTAGTGCAGAAGGCATAGAGCCCTGACTACTACCCAGATGACCTAGGTTTAATTAGTGGACTTAGAAGCTGGAAGGGTCATAGCAGGAAGTACAGAGCTTTGCAGCTTATGCCAGTCTCCCCATGCAAGGAAGAAGGAGATCATGCTACTACTGTACCAGTGACCTCTGCAGGAGACTAAAGGTACTGAAGGGGCAGGTATACACCCCGGACACTGTGCATCATAGAAGACAACAGACTTGGGTCCCAACAATGAACAAGCAGGGCATCTTCCAGGTATGCAACATTGTGGTATCTTAGTCAAGATAGGAATTGAGACTTAGAATCTTCTCCATCCGCTCCATTATTTCTTCCTCAGAAAATCCCCTTCCATCTTCATATGTCCCTTTTTATATTTCTCCTTGTACACTATCCACCAAAATGACTTGGTTTCATAAAAAGGTCCCATAATCCAGTGGTCCTTCCATAAAAGTTAAATGTTCTCCTTAAACTCTTGTGCATTGCTAACCCCCCCCCCCACCAGTCCCAATTTACCCTTGTCTTCATTAACCCACTTAACTAACACTGTTTTCATTGTTTCCTAACTCAAGTCATGTAGCCTTATGCTCAAAAAATGGGTCTGTTGTTCCCTTCTGTACCTCTTTTAATCCCTCAGATGAAATAACAATGCATTTTTAAACCTGGCTATGTGCAAGTAACATCCACTCTATGGGGCCTTGTGGTCTGGCTGCTCGTCGCATTTCTCGACTCTTGTCCGGGTGTTCCCTCACTTTTTCTTTTCTCAAATCCTGAAATCTTACATATTTCTGTCACTACTCCTGTTAATGAACACCACTTCCAGTGAAGAAGCCTCTACCACACAAAAATACCTTACAGTCTATCTACTGTCTTATCAAAAGGAAGACTCAGTGTATGTTAATTAAACTAAAGTATTTAAGTATTTAAGTATTTTACTATAATTCACCTTTTAACTTGAGTGAGTTTTTCTTGCCTTCCGCGTGAAAGCAGCCGACCACAGCCTGCCTCCACCCCATCCCTTACTAGGTTCCTTCTTTTTTTTCCCCTTTAATCTCTTCCACTTGCCCATGTAGATTCCCTTCAGTGAAGTAGGTATCCCTGTAGTTTCTCCTGCTGCCACTAGGTGGCGCTACATTCTTGCTTTTAGCACTACTGCACATTTTACTACATTTTTGTTTTGGATTTCTTATATAACTAGACCCTCTTGGTTCCCTTACCCTGTTAACCTGTCCTTTATTGCCTATTTCACAAATGTACAGAGCATTGTACTTTTTTTCTTTTTAGTTAGTAAGGTAAGCAAGCTTGTCTACCCTACCTTTGGCTGTAGCCATTACTACAGTTTCTGATTGTTAATAGTAGCTCCTACACCGTTTGGCTCTTCCTGCTCCATTCGCCCTGTGGGCTCACTCTGCTCCCCTACCCTACCCCGATTCTCACCCACCCCCAGTGCAGCTAGGTTTAGACTTCTGCAACCACACCCCTTCCCCTCATCATCCTATTACTGACTTCTGCTAATTAAGTGCCCCACCTCCACTTCATACTACTCCTTAAAGCAACCTTTCACAGTATATCTCCTCTCCCTACCCTCTTCACTCTAATCATCCTTTTGATAACTTTATACTG
This sequence comes from Protopterus annectens, assembly GCF_019279795.1. Taxonomy (NCBI): domain Eukaryota; kingdom Metazoa; phylum Chordata; order Ceratodontiformes; family Protopteridae; genus Protopterus; species Protopterus annectens. The sequence goes on from NC_056744.1 coordinate 1,229,926,200, forward strand.
CTTTCTCTTCTACTGCCACTTCTATATTAGCCTATAATATACTATTACCCTCAACTTACTCTACCTCTTATTCTTCTCTTCCTAATGGCCTCAATAGAGAAGACTAAATACACAAACCTTTTACTCTTAACCACTATTCTAGCTTCTCTAACCATATCCTATACTCTTACCACCTATGAACATTCTTCACATACTGAACATCACCCCTACCAGCAAACTCAATCATTTTCTCATGTAAACTCCCTCAACCACATAAACATAACCTCCACTTCTATCTATATACTTCCTAAGTTTCATAGATCTACCCATGTTATTTACTTCGAAGACAAGAAAACTCTAAATAACTATAACAAAATTCTAAAGATTATACAAAGACCCCTGGAAAACTCCCTACTAGATGGTGATATTCATCCAAACCCTGGCCCCAATAATATAATTACCAGTGACCCACACAATCAATCTTCTCATACTACCTTTACCCCAACAAAGCCCTCTAACAGTCTCCTGATAGCCCACCTCAACATCCGTAGCACTAACAATAACATCACCTACCTTCATGCACTCTTAGAATTGCACTCATTCAATATCCTTTGTATTACATAAACATGGCTAAAGCCTTTATCTCAGGGCAAGGAAATTATCCCTCCTGGATATAATATTCTGAGATGTGACCGCAAAAACAAAAAGGGTGGAGGAACAATCACAGAAAGCACAATCCCTTCCATCTGGAAAGTCTCCCATATCATCCCACTACATAAAGGAGGTACTTCTACTGAGATTTCTAACTTTCGACCAATTGCCTTACTCTCTCCAATAGCTAAAATATTGGAAAAATGCATCCACCAACAACTACTTGACCACCTTCTCCACAATAATTTACTTGGTAATTGTCAGCATGGATTTAGGCCATTCCATACTACCACCACTGCCCTGCTATCTTTTTCTGACTATATAAACAAAAATCATAACAATAACTCTCTTTCCTCTACACTATTTATTGACCTTTCAAAAGCCTTTGACATGGTCAACCATCACCTGCTTATTGATATGCTAAAAGCCCTATCACTTGACCCACAGGCATTACTTTGGTTTAAATCCTATTTAGAAAACATTCAGCAAGCAGTGCGCTGGGATAAAAATCTATCTACACCCCTCCATGTTAACATTGGAGTACCTCAAGGCTCTATTTTAGGCCCTCTTCTCTTCTCTATTTTTATTAATGATCTAAATGCCAAAATTCCTCAAGCCACCTGCATACAATATGCAGATGACTCTACTTTAATATGTTCTGCTAAGTCCATAACGTCACTCCAAACCCTCACACAAACAGTATTTAATGTTGTTGAAAATTGGTTCATGCAATATTGCCTCCTCTTAAACCCCCAAAAAATAAAATTACTGCTCTTTGCTCCTACATAAAAGTCACCACAAATTCACTTCACAGTAACCTCTAACAATGGAACTAGCATATCTCCAGACACTTCAACCCGACTCCTAGGAATTACAATAGACCACAACCTCAGCTATGATGATCATATTAATACTACTATAAAATCTGTCAACAAAAAAATAGGCTCCCTTTATAGATTCAAACCCTTCCTTACACCATTAGCTAGATCCAGTATAGCCTAGACCCACCTAATCTCTACCCTGTTTTATGCCTCTGCCATTTATACCAATCTATCTAAAAATAACCTTAGCAAACTAGCAACCAGCTATAACAACATTGCCAGATTTGCCACTGGCGCCCCATTTAGAACCCACCACTGCCACAACCTCAAACAACTAGGATGGTTAGAACTGCAGAACCAACTACTTTGTCAACAACTTACTATCACCCAAAAGATCCTCTACCACCCTAAGAATACACCAATCTTCACTAATCTGATTACTCCATACAAAAATCTTGCTGCACTACGCTTGGCTAATAAGCTCCTAGATTCCACTATTAAATCGAACAACAAGGCTGGGGACTCACTATTCATTAACACAGTGGGCAAAACCTGGAACCAACTTCCAAATGAACTTTCAACTCTTTCTTCCACACGCTTTTCAAAAATACCTTAAAGAATATCTTAAAACACACTGGCTATGTCCCTGCTCTAACCGGACTGATATCTCATTCCCCACCCTGTTCTCCCTATACTTCTCTGGTCTGTCGCTCTGACGCCTACCAGTGTTAACTAGTAAACTAACCTCTAAATAGTATTTAATGAGATTTCCTTCCTAGAACTCTATGAGCTTACTTACTCTAAAAGTGCTAGCCCTCATCTACAATAGATGTAAACATGAGTTTGTACATCTTTAAAAAAAAAAAAAAATTAATACTTTTATATTATGTTTATTTTCTGAAGTAGATCTTAGCCTAAGACTTACTACATGACTCTGTATCGATTTTCATGTATAACCCTGTATAAGCTTTTTTTTTATATACAGTCTAAATAATGCACTGCAAATCATGTTACTACTGCATTTAACTGTATGTTACGTCACTGTCTATGCTTGGAGTTTTTCTCCCTGGGCCTCTACTACTGAAAATGGACATATATCCAGTTGGACTAGCCCGGTCAACAAATGTAAAATAAATAAATAAATAAAAAATGCTGCCTTCATACATTCCCTTCAGTATGTATGCAGTCTTTCAATTCCAGTTTCCATACTTCATCAGATCCCTCGTCTTCATATCTTGATTTATCTTCTCTATATATTTTCTCAGATTACAGTTAAAGTTCTCTAACAATATTATATCCATTTTAGCCATTATATATATTTTTTGTTTCCCAAAACATACTTTTTAACTATTACATACATCTTTATTTCCTCAAACATACCCAACTTCTCTTTAATGCTAATATAACCCTACTTTGCTTTAATGCTAGTAGAACCCTACTCTACAATTGTTCTGTACACTTTCTCTCTACATGCCACATTTTACGTCTTTATGGTTATATTCAGGGTATAATTACATTCATGGTTTTCTTTGTTGGCCTGAATGTAACCATAAAGACTTAAAAAATAAAAATGTCATGGGCATTCAGAAGCCATGTAGATGGAACATATACCCCATGGCATATATCCCATGGGCAAGCATTACAGGAGGTGTATGGTGTCATACAGTGAAAACTCTAGCTTGGCTGGGATTTCCAGACTCATGATAAAGGAACTTAGGGGAATATCTTCAGTTAAGAAACTCAAATATCCAAACCAAACTAAAACAGCTGTTGTAAGCACAAATGTCAACCAGTGTGAAAGGAGAAGTGCTTGTGATACTGTGCGAAGATTAGAAATGTAGAGAGACGTGCATTAGCTATAGAAAAAGTTTACAGCTACCAAGGGAATAAATGCAAAATCACATCTGATTTTGCGAAAGAATTTGAATATGGAAAAATGCCTAAGCTCATGATAAAAATGGAGAATATTGTGTTGAAGCTTACATATTTAAACCTGTTTTTAAATTATTTTACTTTATATTATTTCACATATTATTTATTATTTATCTATAAGTTTAATTCTTGGAGTCTACTCCTTGTCAGGAATTTGCTTTGGACAACTTTTTTATGGCTCATACTTTAGTTTTTTTCTTTGTTGTATAAGCACTACACTGTCAAAAGTAGGTGGCACAGTGGATAGCATTATCACCTCACAGCAGGAGATTCCCTGGTTCTATTACCAGCTAGGGTGCATTCTGTGTGGGGTTGGCATGTCATCCTTGTGTTTGTGTGGGTTTACTACAAGTGCCCTGGTTTCCACCCACATTCCAAAGACATACAGTAGGAGTGTTGGACACTCTAAATTGGCCATAGGTGTGTGTGTGTGTGTGTGTGTGTGTGTGTGTGTGTGTGTGTGTGTGTGTGTGTATGTGTGTGTGTGTGTGTGTGTGTATGTGCGTGTGTGTGTGGTTTGGAAGAACTACCATGGCAGAGCTAGCCACCTGGTGGTGCAAACCTTAGCTCTACATGATTGACACTGGGGAAGTGACACCCTTACCCCATGTGCAAATGCGAAAAAGGTTTTGTGGATGGATGGATGTCAAAAGTCAATCTGTATTAATTGTATAAAAATTACAGCGCATAATGTATTGTTGTTTCACTATCCTGGTGGTCCCAGTCATGGATGCATCCACATAGCTTTATTCATAGGCATGGTATGACCACAATTATACAGGGTCTGATGACAGACCCTGAATATACAGAGGTGTAGTATGACCACAGTTATATAGGAGTCCGATGATAGACCATGAATTTATATGGGTGCGGTGTGACCACAATTATATAGAGGCCTGATGACATACCCAGAGGTGTAGAATGACTGCACTGACCACGCCCTGTTCTGACAGTTTGATTATTCAGAATCATGTTATGACCTTAACCTAACTATACAGAACTGTAGCGCTGAACGTAATCTGATTTTAAAGAAGTGTTTTTTCGTCCTCTTACATCCCTACAACTGAACATCAACTGCCACCACCTCCTTTCCACACTCACTGGGTCTACTGGACCTGCAATAGCCTATCCAGCCACATGTCTGGTATGAATAGATCAAAGACACAGCATCATACTACTGCTGGGGAGTGTATCTTCACCTTCTGGCACCCCTTGTGAGGTCTGCAATGCCAGGCTTCAGGAGATGCATGAATGCCTCCATGCATAAGCTACCTCCTGAACAAATGGCACTGCTTGCAGTGCAGAGCTTGTCCAGTTCTTAACACTGCTGTTACAGTGACCATGAGCAGCACTGCTTGCAGGGCAGAGCTCACTCAGTTCTTGATGCTGTTGTTACAGTGAGCATGAACAGCATTGCTTGCAGTACAGAGCTCGCCCAGCTCTTAATGCTGCTGTTACAGTGACCATGAGCAGCATTGCTTGCAGTGCAAAGATTGCCTAGCTCTTAACGCTGCTGTTACAGTAAGCATGAGCAGCATTGCTTGCAGTGCAGAGCTCGTCCAACTCTTAACGCTGCTGTTACAGTGACCATGAGCAGCATTGCTTGCAGTGCAGAGCTCACCCAGCTCTTAATGCTGCTATTACAGTGAGCATGAGCAGCATTGCTTGCAGTGCAGAGCTCGCCCAGCTCTTAATGCTGCTGTTACAGTGAGCATGAGCAGCATTGCTTGCAGTGCAGAGCTCGCCCAGCTCTTAATGCTGCTGTTACAGTGAGCATGGGCAGCATTGCTTGGATCTACTTTGGCTTCTGCTTTATGTCCTCATTTCTTTGTCTGTCCCACGGTGTATATGCTACCACCCTCCTCAGCCACTTCATTTCCATCACTTCTAGCTTCTTCAACTGCTCTGCCTTTACTGTCCAGGTTTCTGTACCATACAGTAGTACTGGTCACACCACTGTCTTGTACACCTTACTTTTCAGCTTCTTTTGCATTCTTCTGTCATAGACTACACCTGATACTCTATGCCAGTTGGCTGCAGCCCCTCTGATTTTAGTTTTGACCTCTTCATTCAGACTACCCTTCTTCTCAACCACACCTCCCAGATACTTGAAGCTGTTTACCTGTTCCACTATCTTCCCTTCTATCTCTATTCTCAGATTCTTCTGATTTCCCCAATTTGTTGCCATTACCACCATCTTATCTGTACTTAGTTTCATCCCATGCACCTTCAGATTTGCATTCCATTCCCCTATCCTTTGCTGAAGTTGTAGCTCAGAGTCTGCCTTTAATGCCACATCATCTGCATACAGCAGCTTTGTTGACCTGTCCCCGCCGACCTATTTGCAAATGTAGTCCATCACCAGTATGAACAGCAGTGAGCTCAGAGCTGAACCCTAATGCACACCCACTCCTACTAGAAAACCCTCTGTGAGGCTGAACACTATTAGTACTTGAGTCATTGGGCCCTTGTACATAGCCTGCACTAATTCTATCAATGTTTATGGGACTCTGAACCATCACAGTACTGCCATGATCAGCTTTCTTGGGACTTTGTCATATCCTTTCTCCAAATCTAGGAAAGCCCAGTTGGACTCTTTCCTCATCTCTAGCTTCTTCTCAGCTATGTGTCTTACTGCAAACATTGGGTCAGTTGTGCTGCATCCCCATTTGAATATGAACTGCTCATATCCCACCTTACATTCTACTACTCTGCATATCTAATTATGAATCACCCTCTCTAGAACTTTCATGCAATGTGATAGGAGTTTGATACCTCTGCACTGCCCACTGTTGTGGATGTCCCCTTTGTTGTTGTACACTGGCACTAGTGTGCTTATTCTCCAGTCCTCTGTGATACACCTTTCTCTCCACACTGCTATGAGTACCCTAGCAGCCACTTCTCTCCTATCTCACCCAACATCTTTATCATATCTGCTGTGACCTCATCTGAGCCTGCTGCTTTCCCTGACTTCATTTTCCTTAGTGCTGTTCTTACTTCTTCTAGGGTGGGATCCTCATCTTCTCTCATCATAGTCTGTTTCTGGGGTAGTACAGCTTCGGTGGGGTTTTCATCATTCAGAAGTTGCAAAAATACTCCTTCCATCTGCCTTTAATGTCCTGTGGACTGGTGAGCAGATTGTTGCTGGCATTCCTTATGAAGGGTGTCTGACTATTTTGTTTATCTTTCTGTCTTTGCCTTGCAACCTGATATAGTTTCTTTGTACCACCTACTGAGTCACTTTCCAGAAGTTGGTATTTTGCCTCTGATGCCCTGTTCTTTGCTATTACAACTTGTTCCTTAGCTTCTTTATTTGCCAACCAGTATTCCTCCCTAGCCGGGTCAGTCTTTTCTGTCACCCATTTTTTCCTGCACTCCTTTCTTTTTATCACTTCCTGGACTTCTGCATTCCACCACCAGCTTTCCTTATGTACCTTATTTCCATAACTGGCTCAGCCACATATCGGTTCTGTAGTCCTAACACATTTTGTTTTTAGGCGCTGCCATTCTTCTTCATCTCCACCCATTTCCTCCTCTTCTTGGGGTGCTAGAGCCCTGAGTAATTCCTTGAACTGTTGTACTTTCTCTCCAGTCAACTTAGTCAACTTCCAGGTCTTCAGGCTGGTCTCTGTTGACCTTAGAGCCTTCTCTGACCACTGCTTGCAGCTGATTGTGGCAACCAGTGGTTTATGCTGTGGGCTGACTGTTTCACTGGGGATGAGTTTGCAATCATGGATTCTTCCCCATTGTCTTTTCCTTACTAGGAGGAAGTCTATCTGAGTTGCATGTTGGCTGCTCTTGCATGTGATCTTGTGACTGTCTGACTTTCTGAATCATGTGTTGGCTACTATCAAGCCATTTGCCAGACAAAAGTCTAGAATGGCTTCTCCTTCTTTATTCTTGTTGCCCCATCCATGTGGACTCAGGCAGTCCTCATATCCTGTTCTGGCTGTCCCAATATGTGTTTTCAAGGGGTCTATATTATAACATCGAATTTTATAAAGTTTGAATGTTCTAATATCGAACCAGTTTTGTTGAACGCTGAAAACAGCGAAGGTGCAGGACACCGAATTCTTTCAAAGGTAAAGAATTCGGTGGGCAGTTGCTGTGGCTTTGCTGTTTTCAGTGTTCGATATGTTGGAGCGTTATGGGTCAGGTTCAGGTAAGTGTGCGATTGTGTGTAGGTTAGGGTTAGGAGGGGGGGGTTAGGTGAGTTAGGGTTAGGCAGCAGGTCAGGTAAGTGTGCGGTTGTGTGTAGGTTAGGGTTAGGGGTGGGTTAGGTGAGTTAGGGTTAGGGCGAGGGTGAGGTGAGTGTGCAATAGTGACGGAACTTAGGATTAGGGTCGCATTAATGTAAGTGGATAGCTAGTAGTGTATGTAAAGTTTAGTTTAGGTTTAGGTGTAGGATTTTAAGTGTATGTGTGTGGATTGCTGTTTTTTGTGTGTGTTTGTGTTGTGTGTATGTTTCTCAGAATAGCGATTTTTTTTTCCCTGGGAAAAAAATTGCTATTCTGACTGTTCGATGTTTGCGGATTTCAGTGTTTAGGGTTCGATATTATAACATTCGATCTTTATAGATTTCGATGTTATAATATAGACCCATTTTCAAGTCACCCATTATCAATACCAATTCATGTTGTCCTGCTTTATCTAGTAGTCCTGCAACTGCTGTCTGAATGCACTCTTTGTCTCACTAACACAACCCTGCTGTGGGACATAGGCTGAGATTATAAGTACTGCCCTCTCATTACACTGGAGTCTGACTGCCATGAGGCTGTCATTAATTCTGATGATATCCCTCACGGCCTTCTGAAGCCTCTCTCTCACCACAATTCCTACACCATGTCTAGCCTGTCCCTCTCCTGAGTAGTACAGTCTGGATCCCAAGCCAAGTGGTTTTGCTGCACTGCCTTCCATCTTGTCTTTTGGATACATAGAATGTCCAGCCTCCTCTATATCATCGTGTCATCCACTTCCAAGCTGCATCCTGTCAGTGAACCTACATTAAGGGTAGCAATTCTCAGTTCATGTTTGGCAGGTTGATTGGATTTACGTCCAGCGTTCACTCAGCAGAACTGTCCCAGGTAACCGAGGCAGAAAAACTAGACACTGGCCAGTAGCTTTTTGACCCAGGGCTGCTGGGCTTTATGGCAGACATAAACTGACAATAGGGGCACATACACCCCTCACACCATTAGGATGGGTCCCTGGAGTAGGTCAGGTCTTCAACTCACTTATCACCGTTAGTGGGAGGATGACATAATGGTTAAGGTGCTTACCTTAAAGACACAAGGTGCAGCATTTGATTCTCACATGGGGTAACTGACAACGCTTCAAATGGCCCAAAAGGGCAGTTAGCCTAGTACTAATCTATGAACCTATATGAACTACTCAAGCCCATGTTTGGCAACAGTAGTCAGCATGACTGATCTAGAACCATGTTTTACACCATCAAGTGGCTAGGCCTGCCATGGCACGCAGTCTATAATCCATGTCCCCAGACTTTGGAATAGATTGCCCATACATGTCAAGCAGAGTGCCTCTTTGGCCCTCTTCAAAAGGAACCTTGACGATTGGATGGGAGAAAGGAAATTCACCCCGGGGATCACGTCAGTCGTCCTGCTAGACAGGGGTCCAGGGAAGTAAACAGTATGGGAAGAAATAGCCAGGGAATTGTTATGGCTAGGCTTGTATAGGCCCTAGGGCTGATAGCCTAGTACCAACCTATGAACCTATGTTCTCCTATCAGTACATGCCCAAAGTGGTTTGTATGTATAACTTTACCCCTAAAGGCTACCATGTAGAGTCTGTGCTGCTGCCAACAGCTCCATTCATTGATGAGTTTTGAGACTGAATAACTGAGCATGTTTTTCAGATGTGGGAGGAACACCACAGAGACACACAGGGAGTGCATGCACATTTCAAAAAGGCACTGGTCAGGGGTCAGTATCAAACCTTGTACCTTGTGCATGTGATGCAAAGTCCTTAACCATTGTACCAACTGGTGTCTTACTAGTTTTAAATGTTAAATTACAAAAACATCTCTAAGCTACAATAAAACTGTTGATGTAACTGCCTATATTCTGATTAAATCCAGTTACATAGAGTAGGAATAAGTGTGCTTAGTCATCGATCTAGCTTTTTATTGTGGTTTGGGGCTGTTTTAACCATGTTCTCAGTGTCTTGTGCTAGTTTTCACAATAAATATTGGATATTTATCATCCTTGTAGTTGGTGGTTTCCATCGTGTTTCCTGGTTGACAACAATTCCTTGGTTAAGTGGTGTTTTTTCAGTGTGTTACATATGCCATTTTCTTGGTTCAGTCACCAAAGATACAAACGTTGTATGCGAGAGATGCACATACACAATTTCAAAAATCAAGCATACAAACAAGTTGAAGAATGTAAACATTATATCCACCACACTTAGTGTCCACCAGACACATAGACAAACTTATGCTGAGGCAGTAAAAGACAATCTTCCAAAACCTCAAAGACCTCCTAAGTCTATAAATATAGCTATCCTCAGCCATCTCTAAATCATTCATCAAAAGCAACACCAAACACCACATATATGCCTATACCCAGTGGAGACCCAACAGCAAAGCCCATAAGGCAAGTCCACATGTTATTCAGGACTGTTGCCATAGGAGACTCCATTGTAAGACATAGATACCCACGTGCCCCCCTCATCAGACTAAATAAGGAGAAGATAATGCCCCACCACATTATGTACACAACTCCTGATCCACCACGTTACGTACGTGACTCTACTGGAATCAGTACAATTCTGACACAGTCCACGTATGTTTTATTGACCTAAGATGTACTTCCCTGAACTATATAAAGAGGGACAATGTTGATTTCTCTTTTACTGCCTCAACATAAGTTTGTCTAGTAAGTCTCAGGCTGGTATGTGCCTTGCATCAAGCAGCATTCCACCTTCACAAAAGATGATGTCACAGTGCGAACAAAAGATGATGTCACAGTGCGAACAAAAGATGATTGACTTCAATAATTGGCTTAGTTTCTGGTGTCTTTCTGGAGGAATTTAATATTTGTCAGCATGAGAAAACACGGTTAACAAACCACATGGATGGTCTGGACCTGCCTCTAAATATGGATTAAAACTTTATCCACCCCATTAGAGCCTTTTTAGGCAATGCCAAACTGACAAAACTACCAACAAAGCAAATAAAACACAAAGAAATCTAAATGTATTAGTGCTCAATGCTTGGAGCCTAAACAAGAAATTCCACACCTTACAAGCTCTCTTTACTCAGAAGAATACAGACACCTGTGCTGTTACCAAGAGATGGTTTAAATCTGCAGAAAGGACTCCATCAGTACAAAGCTTCAGTGCCTTCCACACATTTAGACCATCAGCAACACTGACAGGGATAAAAGGTGAAGGGGTCTCAATCTATATTTGTAACCAGCATAACTCTAGGTTGGTTAAACAGGATGATGTCATGGAATTTTTCCATATGCAGTTCACCACAGACAAAATCCCATACCATATCCTAGCAAGTTATAGGTCACCATCTGTCCCCAGAATTCCATAGCTCATACCTAGGCTTACTGGAGACATTCACTATTAAACCAAATGAGCTATTCATGGGAGACTATCTCTCTGTAGACTGACATACACACACTGCCTTACCCACAATGCTCCCAGACTTTATTAACCCATATATCCTTGACCACATAGTGTGCTCAGCCACCAGAGGTTCAAACATACTGGATGTAGAGTATGTACCAATATGGGAAAGTGCTGCATTCCCACCCCCAATGGCCACAAAGCTGTCTCCTTTGAAATAAAGATCTACTTGGTACCCAACAATCCCTATAACAATTAGGAACTATTCTAAAGCAAACTACAGCCTATAAAGTGATAGTTTGTCAAAACTGAATGCCCCTCCCAACCCCAATTTCACAGCAACCTATGAGGACTTTTCACAGAGACTCTGTACAACCATGTAAAGACCCTACAGTGGCTGCTGTACCAAATAGAAGTAAGGCCAAGACAAACTCTAAAAACAAATCACAAGGGTGGAATCTGAACCTTAATATGGTGTATAACAATGGAAAAAAGTCATAGATAATATCAGGAAAAGTAACTCTCTTAATGATAGGAGCTTTCTAATTAAACTAAGCAGGAAACTAAAGGGATGATCAAGGGTGCCACCTTCACTGAACAGACTGACAAATTCAGCTCAGATTTCACTTGTACTCCCCCCACCTTCCTCTTTTGCTTAACCTCCTCAACTATTAACAGGGAGCAAGTCCTGGTGGCACTTGTTAAGGCCAAAATAGACCTGACAATATCCTGGGATACCTCTTAAACAGTTTGAAATAAAACCTATTTGGACCACTTGAGTCACTTTTCAACTATATCTTGAAAACAGGCTTTATACCATGAGAACGGAGGACTGCAATGTTATTCCCACTTCACAAGGGTGAACCATCATCCGATCCCAGAAACTACGGGCCTATTTGTCTGACTAGCCTAAAATGCAAAGCCATGGAAAGAATTATCATGGAGATGATCAACACAGACATAGACAACCTTCAGACACTGGACCCAACTCACTTTGGCCTTGTCAAGTGAAGGTCATGCTTACTAATCTGGTGGAGTTCTTTGGGAAGTCATCAAGGCAATGGATAAAAGAAAAATAGAGCATACTGCTTATATAGGCCTGGCTAAAGCATTCGATACAATACCCCACTCAGGTGTACTTTACAAGTTCACTGAACAAGGAATAAACCTCAACGTAAATCACTGGATTGCCAGCTAACTCACAGACAGGATCCAGGAAGTCAGGATTATTGAGCCACATCCACTAAGAGACCAGTCACCAGCAGGGTACCTCAAAGGCTCTGTGCTGGGACTGGCAAATACTTCTTAGGGGTAAAGGTTAATGCCAAAGGCCTTTGGCTGGCCTAGTATGAAGATGACTGCAAATTGGGAGCTATCATAGACTCCACTCATGACACAAAGGTCTTACAAGAGACTCTAACCTACACAAATGACTGGTGCCAAATTCATGGATTAAAACAATGCCAATAAATGCATTTTAATACCTTTTGATAAAACTGCCACCAAGGCTAATTACTCCATTGATATGACACCTATAAGAGTATGTTTAAATGACAGCATTTGAAATCACATCAAAAGATTTAGCAAGGACCAGAAAGCTAGTGTGGAGAGAAAAACCTTCATCAATGATTTCTTTATCCAGTTCCAGAAAATAAACAAGACTGAGGAGGCAGGATCTACTTTCATGAAGTCATATTGATTAGGCTTAAGGGCTTATAGGCCACCAATTTAAATGTGCATTAAGTTAACTAAGATATGGTTTATAATTTTTCAGATGATGCTATTGAGACTATCATTAAACTGTGATATCTAACATAAATATAAAACCGAATGTATCGTACGTCATTCTCTATAGTACCACATTGCTTATCAGCCTTTACCCATGCCAATTCCTACAGATCTCCAGCAAGCCTCCATTTAACGTTTGTTAATTTCTCTTGGTACTTTAAACCATAATTTGCATGCATTTTAATTTTTCAGTAAACTTTTGTGAAACCACAGAGCTACTATGCATTCTTATGCCCAGGTATACACATTCACAGGATTTCCTCAGTCCACTTCACCACTGTCTGAGGCATAGAACTGAATTGTAGTGGTTTGTCTTGCCCTCTAGTACACAAATCCATGCTGATATCCATCAACACATGAGTTAACATTCAAGAACATCACCAGTGACACAATCCTGTAGTGCAGAAGGCATAGAGCCCTGACTACTACCCAGATGACCTAGGTTTAATTAGTGGACTTAGAAGCTGGAAGGGTCATAGCAGGAAGTACAGAGCTTTGCAGCTTATGCCAGTCTCCCCATGCAAGGAAGAAGGAGATCATGCTACTACTGTACCAGTGACCTCTGCAGGAGACTAAAGGTACTGAAGGGGCAGGTATACACCCCGGACACTGTGCATCATAGAAGACAACAGACTTGGGTCCCAACAATGAACAAGCAGGGCATCTTCCAGGTATGCAACATTGTGGTATCTTAGTCAAGATAGGAATTGAGACTTAGAATCTTCTCCATCCGCTCCATTATTTCTTCCTCAGAAAATCCCTTCCATCTTCATATGTCCCTTTTATATTTCTCCTTGTACACTATCCACCAAAATGACTTGGTTTCATAAAAGGTCCCATAATCCAGTGGTCCTTCCATAAAAGTTAAATGTTCTCCTTAAACTCTTGTGCATTGCTAACCCCCCCCCCCACCAGTCCCAATTTACCCTTGTCTTCATTAACCCAATTAACTAACACTGTTTTCATTGTTTCCTAACTCAAGTCATGTAGCCTTATGCTCAAAAAATGGGTCTGTTGTTCCCTTCTGTACCTCTTTTAATCCCTCAGATGAAATAACAATGCATTTTTAAACCTGGCTATGTGCAAGTAACATCCACTCTATGGGGCCTTGTGGTCTGGCTGCTCGTCGCATTTCTCGACTCTTGTCCGGGTGTTCCCTCACTTTTTCTTTTCTCAAATCCTGAAATCTTACATATTTCTGTCACTACTCCTGTTAATGAACACCACCTCCAGTTAACCGGTGAAGAAGCCTCTACCACACAAAAATACCTTACAGTCTATCTACTGTCTTATCAAAAGGAAGACTCAGTGTATGTTAATTAAACTAAAGTATTTAAGTATTTAAGTATTTTACTATAATTCACCTTTTAACTTGAGTGAGTTTTTCTTGCCTTCCGCGTGAAAGCAGCCGACCACAGCCTGCCTCCACCCCATCCCTTACTAGGTTCCTTCTTTTTTTTCCCCTTTAATCTCTTCCACTTGCCCATGTAGATTCCCTTCAGTGAAGTAGGTATCCCTGTAGTTTCTCCTGCTGCCACTAGGTGGCGCTACATTCTTGCTTTTAGCACTACTCGTACATTTTACTACATTTTTCTTTTGGATTTCTTATATAACTAGACCCTCTTGGTTCCCTTACCCTGTTAACCTGTCCTTTATTGCCTATTTCACAAATGTACAGAGCATTGTACTTTTTTTCTTTTTAGTTAGTAAGGTAAGCAAGCTTGTCTACCCTACCTTTGGCTGTAGCCATTACTACAGTTTCTGATTGTTAATAGTAGCTCCTACACCGTTTGGCTCTTCCTGCTCCATTCGCCCTGTGGGCTCACTCTGCTCCCCTACCCTACCCCCGATTCTCACCCACCCCCAGTGCAGCTAGGTTTAGACTTCTGCAACCACACCCCTTCCCCTCATCATCCTATTACTGACTTCTGCTAATTAAGTGCCCCACCTCCACTTCATACTACTCCTTAAAGCAACCTTTCACAGTATATCTCCTCTCCCTACCCTCTTCACTCTAATCATCCTTTTGATAACTTTATACTGCTTTCTCTTCTACTGCCACTTCTATATTAGCCTATAATATACTATTACCCTCAACTTACTCTACCTCTTATTCTTCTCTTCCTAATGGCCTCAATAGAGAAGACTAAATACACAAACCTTTTACTCTTAACCACTATTCTAGCTTCTCTAACCATATCCTATACTCTTACCACCTATGAACATTCTTCACATACTGAACATCACCCCTACCAGCAAACTCAATCATTTTCTCATGTAAACTCCCTCAACCACATAAACATAACCTCCACTTCTATCTATATACTTCCTAAGTTTCATAGATCTACCCATGTTATTTACTTCGAAGACAAGAAAACTCTAAATAACTATAACAAAATTCTAAAGATTATACAAAGACCCCTGGAAAACTCCCTACTAGATGGTGATATTCATCCAAACCCTGGCCCCAATAATATAATTACCAGTGACCCACACAATCAATCTTCTCATACTACCTTTACCCCAACAAAGCCCTCTAACAGTCTCCTGATAGCCCATCTCAACATCCGTAGCACTAACAATAACATCACCTACCTTCATGCACTCTTAGAATTGCACTCATTCAATATCCTTTGTATTACATAAACATGGCTAAAGCCTTTATCTCAGGGCAAGGAAATTATCCCTCCTGGATATAATATTCTGAGATGTGACCGCAAAAACAAAAAGGGTGGAGGAACAATCACAGAAAGCACAATCCCTTCCATCTGGAAAATCTCCCATATCATCCCACTACATAAAGAAGGTACTTCTACTGAGATTTCTAACTTTCGACCAATTGCCTTACTCTCTCCAATAGCTAAAATATTGGAAAAATGCATCCACCAACAACTACTTGACCACCTCCTCCACAATAATTTACTTGGTAATTGTCAGCATGGATTTAGGCCATTCCATACTACCACCACTGCCCTGCTATCTTTTTCTGACTATATAAACAAAAATCATAACAATAACTCTCTTTCCTCTACACTATTTATTGACCTTTCAAAAGCCTTCGACATGGTCAACCATCATTTGTTTATTGATATGCTAAAAGCCCTATCACTTGACCCACAGGCATTACTTTGGTTTAAATCCTATTTAGAAAACATTCAGCAAGCAGTGCGCTGGGATAAAAATCTATCTACACCCCTCCATGTTAACATTGGAGTACCTCAAGGCTCTATTTTAGGCCCTCTTCTCTTCTCTATTTTTATTAATGATCTAAATGCCAAAATTCCTCAAGCCACCTGCATACAATATGCAGATGACTCTACTTTAATATGTTCTGCTAAGTCCATAACGTCACTCCAAACCCTCACACAAACAGTATTTAATGTTGTTGAAAATTGGTTCATGCAATATTGCCTCCTCTTAAACCCCCAAAAAATAAAATTACTGCTCTTTGCTCCTACATAAAAGTCACCACAAATTCACTTCACAGTAACCTCTAACAATGGAACTAGCATATCTCCAGACACTTCAACCCGACTCCTAGGAATTACAATAGACCACAACCTCAGCTATGATGATCATATTAATACTACTATAAAATCTGTCAACAAAAAAATAGGCTCCCTTTATAGATTCAAACCCTTCCTTACACCATTAGCTAGATCCAGTATAGCCCAGACCCACCTAATCTCTACCCTGTTCTATGCCTCTGCCATTTATACCAATCTATCTAAAAATAACCTTAGCAAACTAGCAACCAGCTATAACAACATTGCCAGATTTGCCAATGGCGCCCCATTTAGAACCCACCACTGCCACAACCTCAAACAACTAGGATGGTTAGAACTGCAGAACCAACTACTTTGTCAACAACTTACTATCACCCAAAAGATCCTCTACCACCCTAAGAATACACCAATCTTCACTAATCTGATTACCCCATACAAAAATCTTGCTGCACTACGCTTGGCTAATAAGCTCCTAGATTCCACTATTAAATCGAACAACAAGGCTGGGGACTCACTATTCATTAACACAGTGGGCAAAACCTGGAACCAACTTCCAAATGAACTTTCAACTCTTTCTTCCACACCGCTTTTCAAAAAATACCTTAAAGAATATCTTAAAACACACTGGCTATGTCCCTGCTCTAACCCGGACTGATATCTCATTCCCCACCCTGTTCTCCCTATACTTCTCTGGTCTGTCGCTCTGACGCCTACCAGTGTTAACTAGTAAACTAACCTCTAAATAGTATTTAATGAGATTTCCTTCCTAGAACTCTATGAGCTTACTTACTCTAAAAGTGCTAGCCCTCATCTACAATAGATGTAAACATGAGTTTGTACATCTTTAAAAAAAAAAAAAAATTAATACTTTTATATTATGTTTATTTTCTGAAGTAGATCTTAGCCTAAGACTTACTACATGACTCTGTATCGATTTTTCATGTATAACCCTGTATAAGCTTTTTTTTTATATACAGTCTAAATAATGCACTGCAAATCATGTTACTACTGCATTTAACTGTATGTTACGTCACTGTCTATGCTTGGAGTTTTTCTCCCTGGGCCTCTACTACTGAAAATGGACATATATCCAGTTGGACTAGCCCGGTCAACAAATGTAAAATAAATAAATAAATAAAAAATGCTGCCTTCATACATTCCCTTCAGTATGTATGCAGTCTTTCAATTCCAGTTTCCATACTTCATCAGATCCCTCTACGTCTTCATATCTTGATTTATCTTCTCTATATATTTTCTCAGATTACAGTTAAAGTTCTCTAACAATATTATATCCATTTTAGCCATTATATATATTTTTTGTTTCCCAAAACATACTTTTTAACTATTACATACATCTTTATTTCCTCAAACATACCCAACTTCTCTTTAATGCTAATATAACCCTACTTTGCTTTAATGCTAGTAGAACCCTACTCTACAATTGTTCTGTACACTTTCTCTCTACATGCCACATTTTAAGTCTTTATGGTTATATTCAGGGTATAATTACATTCATGGTTTTCTTTGTTGGCCTGAATGTAACCATAAAGACTTAAAAAATAAAAATGTCATGGGCATTCAGAAGCCATGTAGATGGAACATATACCCCATGGCATATATCCCATGGGCAAGCATTACAGGAGGTGTATGGTGTCATACAGTGAAAACTCTAGCTTGGCTGGGATTTCCAGACTCATGATAAAGGAACTTAGGGGAATATCTTCAGTTAAGAAACTCAAATATCCAAACCAAACTAAAACAGCTGCTGTAAGCACAAATGTCAACCAGTGTGAAAGGAGAAGTGCTTGTGATACTGTGCGAAGATTAGAAATGTAGAGAGACGTGCATTAGCTATAGAAAAAGTTTACAGCTACCAAGGGAATAAATGCAAAATCACATCTGATTTTGCGAAATAATTTGAATATGGAAAAATGCCTAAGCTCATGATAAAAATGGAGAATATTGTGTTGAAGCTTACATATTTAAACCTGTTTTTAAATTATTTTACTTTATATTATTTCACATATTATTTATTATTTATCTATAAGTTTAATTCTTGGAGTCTACTCCTTGTCAGGAATTTGCTTTGGACAACTTTTTTATGGCTCATACTTTAGTTTTTTTCTTTGTTGTATAAGCACTACACTGTCAAAAGTAGGTGGCACAGTGGATAGCATTATCACCTCACAGCAGGAGATTCCCTGGTTCTATTACCAGCTAGGGTGCATTCTGTGTGGGGTTGGCATGTCATCCTTGTGTTTGTGTGGGTTTACTACAAGTGCCCTGGTTTCCACCCACATTCCAAAGACATACAGTAGGAGTGTTGGACACTCTAAATTGGCCATAGGTGTGTGTGAGTGTGTGTGTGTGTGTGTGTGTGTGTGTGTGTGTGTGTGTGTGTGTGTGTGTGTGTGTGTGTGTGTGTGTGTGTGTGGTTTGGAAGAACTACCATGGCAGTGCTAGCCACCTGGTGGTGCAAACCTTAGCTCTACATGATTGACACTGGGGAAGTGACACCCTTACCCCATGTGCAAATGCGAAAAAGGTTTTGTGGATGGATGGATGTCAAAAGTCAATCTGTATTAATTGTATAAAAATTACAGCGCATAATGTATTGTTGTTTCACTATCCTGGTGGTTCCAGTCATGGATGCATCCACATAGCTTTATTCATAGGCATGGTATGACCACAATTATACAGGGTCTGATGACAGACCCTGAATATACAGAGGTGTAGTATGACCACAGTTATATAGGAGTCCGATGATAGACCATGAATTTATATGGGTGCGGTGTGACCACAATTATATAGAGGCCTGATGACATACCCAGAGGTGTAGAATGACTGCACTGACCACGCCCTGTTCTGACAGTTTGATTATTCAGAATCATGTTATGACCTTAACCTAACTATACAGAACTGTAGCGCTGAACGTAATCTGATTTTAAAGAAGTGTTTTTTCGTCCTCTTACATCCCTACAACTGAACATCAACTGCCACCACCTCCTTTCCACACTCACTGGGTCTACTGGACCTGCAATAGCCTATCCAGCCACATGTCTGGTATGAATAGATCAAAGACACAGCATCATACTACTGCTGGGGAGTGTATCTTCACCTTCTGGCACCCCTTGTGAGGTCTGCAATGCCAGGCTTCAGGAGATGCATGAATGCCTCCATGCATAAGCTACCTCCTGAACAAATGGCACTGCTTGCAGTGCAGAGCTTGTCCAGTTCTTAACACTGCTGTTACAGTGACCATGAGCAGCACTGCTTGCAGGGCAGAGCTCACTCAGTTCTTGATGCTGTTGTTACAGTGAGCATGAACAGCATTGCTTGCAGTACAGAGCTCGCCCAGCTCTTAATGCTGCTGTTACAGTGACCATGAGCAGCATTGCTTGCAGTGCAAAGATTGCCTAGCTCTTAACGCTGCTGTTACAGTAAGCATGAGCAGCATTGCTTGCAGTGCAGAGCTCGTCCAACTCTTAACGCTGCTGTTACAGTGACCATGAGCAGCATTGCTTGCAGTGCAGAGCTCACCCAGCTCTTAATGCTGCTATTACAGTGAGCATGAGCAGCATTGCTTGCAGTGCAGAGCTCGCCCAGCTCTTAATGCTGCTGTTACAGTGAGCATGAGCAGCATTGCTTGCAGTGCAGAGCTCGCCCAGCTCTTAATGCTGCTGTTACAGTGAGCATGGGCAGCATTGCTTGCAGTGCAGAGCTTGCCCAGCTCTTAACGCTGCTGTTACAGTGAGCATGAGCAGCATTGCTTGCAGTGCAGAGCTTGCCCACCTCTTAACGCTGCTGTTACAGTAAGCATGAGCAGCATTGCTTGCAGTGCAGAGCTTGTCCAGCTCTTAACGCTGCTGTTACTGTAAGCATGAGCAGCATTGCTTGCAGTGCAGAGCTCATCCAGCTCTTAACGCTACTGTTACAGTGACAATGAGCAGCATTACTTGCAGTGCAGAGCTCACCCAGCTCTTAACACTGCTGTTACAGTGAGCATGAGCAGCATTGCTTGCAGTGCAGAGCTCGCCCAGCTCTTAATGCTGCTGTTACAGTGAGCATGAGCAGCATTTCTTGCAGTGCAGAGCTCGCCGAGCTCTTAACACTGCTGTTACAGTGAGCATGAGCAGCATTGCTTGCAGTGCAGAGCTCGCCGAGCTCTTAATGCTGCTGTTACAGTGAGCATGGGCAGCATTGCTTGCAGTGCAGAGCTTGCCCAGCTGTTAACGCAGCTGTTACAGTGAGCATGAGCAGCATTGCTTGCAGTGCAGAGCTTGTCCAGCTGTTAACGCTGCTGTTACAGTGAGCATGAGCAGCATTGCTTGCAGTGCAGAGCTTGCCCAGTTGTTAACGCTGCTGTTACAGTGACCATGAGCAGCATTGCTTGCAGTGCAGAGCTCGCCCAGCTCTTAACGCTGCTGTTACAGTGACCATGAGCAGCATTGCTTGCAGTGCAGAGCTCGCCAAGCTCTTAACGCTGCTGTTACAGTAAGCATGAGCAGCATTGCTTGCATTGCAGAGCTCACCCAGCTCTTAACACTGCTGTTACAATGACCATGAGCAGCATTGCTTGCAGTGCAGAGCTCGCCCAGCTCTTAACGCTGCTGTTACAGTGACCATGTGCAGCATTGCTTGCAGTGCAGAGCTCGCCAAGCTCTTAATGCTGCTATTACAGTGAACATGAGCAGCATTGCTTGCAGTGCAGAGCTCGCCCAGCTCTTAACGCTGCTGTTACAGTGAGCATGAGCAGCATTGCTTGCTTGCAGTGCAGAGCTCACCCAGCTCTTAACGCTGCTGTTACAGTGAGCATGAGCAGCATTGCTTGCAGTGCAGAGCTCGTCCAGCTCTTAACGCTGCTGTTACAGTGAGCATAAGCAGCATTGCTTGCAGTGCAGAGCTTACCCAGCTCTTAACTCTGCTGTTACAGTAAGCATGAGCAGCATTGCTTGCATTGCAGAGCTCGCCCAGCTCTTAACGCTGCTGTTACAGTAAGCATGAGCAGCATTGCTTGCAGTGCAGATCTCATCCAGCTCTTAACGCTGCTCTTACAGTAACCATGAGAAGCATTGCTTGCAGTGCAGAGCTCACCCAGCCCTTAACATTGCTGTTACAGCGAGCATGAACAGCATTGCTTGCAGTGCAGAGCTCGCCCAGCTCTTAACGCTGCTGTTACACTGAGCATGAGTAGCATCTCTCTACCATGGTGAGTGAGCCAGTGTTAGATGGTCATTTAGATCCTTCTCTCTAGACCCTGCAGCACCCATGCTGCTAGACAGATATGGGTCATCTCAGGTGCATTTGGGGATTTATCCTTCTGCAATATGGAAAATGTTTCATCCAGAACTGTGTGGTTACTGCATTTTGATCATATAGATTTGTAATATGGCCATACATAAATTAAATAGGGGTGTGCAGTGACTGTACCCTGATTATACAGACATGTGGTATGACTGTTCCTTGATTATACAGACATGTGGTATGATTGTATCCTGATTATACAGTCATGTGTTATGACTGCATCCTGATTATACAGTAATATGGTATGACTGTACCCTGATTATACAGACATTTGTTAGGACTGTACTGTGGTTTTACAGACACGTGGTATGACTATACCCTAATTTTTCAGAGTTGTAGTATGACCATACGTGAACTATACAGCAGTGCATAATGACTGTACTTTGATTTTGCAGACATGTGATATGACTTTACCCTGATTATACGGACATGTGGTATGTCTGTATCCTGATTATACAGACATGTGGCATGACTGTACCCCGATTATACAGACATGTGGTCTGTCTGTATCCTGAATTTACAGATGTGGTATGACTGTATCCTGATTATACAGACACGTGTTATGACTGTACCCTATTTATACAGATATGTGGTACCTTGATTATTCAGACATGTGTTATGACTGTACCCTGATTATACAGACACATGGTATGACTGTATCCTGATTATGCAGACATGTGGTATGACTGTACCCTGATTATACAGACATGTGGTATGACTGTACCCTGATTATACAGACATGTGGTATGACAGTATCCTGATTATATATACATGTGGTGTGACTGCAACCTGATTATACAGACATGTGGTATGACTGTATCCTGGTTATACAGACATGTAGTATAACTGTACCCTGATTATTCAGAGTTGTAGTACGACCATACATGAATTATACAGCAGTGCGTAATGACTACTGTGATTTTACAGACATGTGGTATGACTGTATCCTGACATGTGGAATCACTGTACTGTGATTATAAAGACATGCGGTATGACTGTATCCTGATTATATAGACATGCTTTATGACTGTACCCTGATTACACAGACATGCAGTATAACTGTACCCTGGTTATACAGACATGCACTATGACTGTACCCTGATTATACAGACATGCATGATGACTGTATTCTGATTATGCAGACATGCGGTATTACTGCATCCAGATTATACAGGCATGTGGTATGACTGTACCCTGATTATACAGACATGTGGCATGACTGTACCCTGATTAAACAGACATCTTGTATGACTGTATTCTGATTATACAGACATGTGGTATGACTGTACCCTGATTATACAGACATGTGGTATGACTGTACCCTGATTAAACAGATGTTGTATGACTGTATTCTGATTATACAGACATGTGGTATGACTGTACCCTGATTATACCGACATTTGGTATGACTGTACCCTGATTATGCCGACATTTGGTATGACTGTACCCTGATTATACCGACATGTGGTATGACTGTACTCTGATTATACTGACATGTGGAATGACTGTACCCTGATTAAACAGACATGTTGTATGATTGTATTCTGATTATACAGACATGTGGTATGACTGTACCCTGATTATGCCGACATTTGGTATGACTGTACCCTGATTATACCGACATGTGGTATGACTGTACTCTGATTATACTGACATGTGGAATGACTGTACCCTGATTATACAGACATGTGGTTTGACTGTATTCTGATTACACAGATGTGGTACGACTGTACCCTGATTATACAGACATGTGGTATGACTGTACCCTGATTAAACAAACATGTTGTATGACTGTATTCTGATTATACAGACATGTGGTATGACTGTACCCTGATTATACCAACATTTGCTATGACTGTGCCCTGATTATACAGACATGTGGTATGACTGTACCCTGATTATACTGACATGTTTTATGACTGTACCCTGATTATAAAGGCATGCGGTATGGAAACCACTAAAGCAGAAGTTGTCAGGACAAAGTGACTCACCTCATATTTTGTCATATAGACCTCATTACACTTTTCTGTTTGAGAATGCTGGACTGAAATTACAATTTTGCTTAACATCTTCAGAGTGGAGGGGACATTGTGTATGCTGGGCCAAGTTTTACAGAATGTTCCACTCAAGAAGCCTTGTTTCATATGACCTTTAACAGCATGTAAAATACCTGCATCATTGTAGGTATTTGCTTGGTTTGATTCTATTCACTGTATACACAATGTTCTACTAATATGCATTACATTGTTTTACTTTTTTATATTTTGAAAAAAAGCTGTCAGGTTCTGTAGGCAGGATCAGTCACTTCTGACTTCAAATCTTCTGCATATCGAATTTCTGCACTCTTCCTTGGTCCACTGCAGCTGAAGTTTGGGAACTTGGCATAATGGTTAAAGTGCTTACCTCAAAGACACAAGGTACAGTGTTTGATTTCCCCTGCTGACTACTAGGCTAATGACCTCAGGGAGTCCTTTTAAGCCAAGCCATGCTTCCCAAGGTAAGAATCAAACCCTATACTTTGTGTCTGTGAAGTAAGCACTTTAACCATTAAGCCAACCTCTAACCCTGGGGTTATGGGTGTGTAATGGAAAAAGAGTCAAAACTTCTCCTATGCCTGTACTCACCACATAGGTTCATAGGTTCATAGGTAGGTACTAGGCTATTGGCCCTAGGGCCTTTATAATCCTAGCCAAAAATGTACCCTGGCTTTCATCACCCAAGAAAATTATTTACCTGTGCCCCTGTCGAGCAGAACCACAGAAGTGATCCCTGGGGTGAATTTCCTATTTCCCATCCAATCATCAAGATTTTTCTTGAAGAGTGCTAATGAGGAGCTTTGTTTGATATAGATAGGTAGTTTGTTCCAGAGTATGGGAAGTCTCTGGGACAGGAATCTATCCCTCCAGCATGTTCTGTTTATTGTGGTGACAAGGTTTAGGTCCCTAGAGCGTGTAGCTCGGAGGGATTGGGATTTTTTTAAGTGGAGCATGTCCAACAGCTCTGGGTTTGACATAGCTTTGTATGTTAGGCAGAGATCGCCTCTGAGTAGGTGATATGCGACGGAGTAAATCTGGAGTTTTTTGAGACTGTCTGCATAGGGCTTCTGTTTGATGCCAGTAATCCTCTTTGTGAGGTATTTCTGTGGCCTTTCCAGTTGTTGTAGATGTCTTGTGAGATACATACCAAAAGGGGTGTTGTACTCTATAATGGGTCTAATGAGTGATGAGTAGAGGGGAACAATGACCTCTTTTTATCTGGATGAGAAACATTTTGTGATGAGGTGAGCCACGTAGAAGGATTTCCTGGCCACTGTGGTGATGTGATTATCAAATGAGAGACTACTGTCCACCTGTGTCCCAAGGTCTCTTATCACATTTCCGGCGGTAAGTAGACTACCAGCTATGTGGTAGTTCATGGGTACAGAGTTTTTACCTAAGGGAATGACAATACACTTTTCGGCATTGAGCTTCAGGCCATGACTTTGACATCAGGCATCTGTCTCAGTGAGGCCCTTTTGTAGTACGTCCACATCATTAGGAGTTTCAATTATGGCTTCTAGTTTGCAGTCATCTTTCAAACTTTGTTAGCCAAAGACCTTCTGTGTTAGCCTGTACTTCAGAGAAGTAGATACCAAACAAGAGAGGACCCAGGACTGAATCCTGTGGTACTCCACTTGTCACTGGTCTGAAGTCAGATTTGGAGTCTGCTACTTTCACAGTGTGGGTTCTGTCCATGGCAACCCATCTTGTGACATAGGGATTTATACCTAGTTTAGTGAGTTTATCTATAATTCCTGAGTGGGGGATGGTGTCGAAAGCCTTGGCGAGATCTAGATAAGCTGTGTGAACCACCTTACCCTCATCTATGGCTTTGGTGACTGCTTCAAAGAAGTCAATCATTTTTAGGAGACATGATCTGCCTTTTACAAATCCGAACTGGGTAGGGTCCAGAGTTTGGAGATTACCAATGTCTTTGTTTATGAGTTCCATGATGATACGTTCCATGGCCTTGCAGACCAGACTCGTCAGGCTAATGGGGCGGTAGTTCCTGGGGTCCATCGTGGCTCCCCCCTTGTGGAGTGGGATAACCATCGCTGTGCACCATTCAGTGGGCACAAAGCCTGAGGTGAGGCTATGATTGAACATGGTACTTAGGTGGGGTGCCAGTTCATTCTGTAGTTCGTGTAGAATGCAGCCTGGGATATTGTCAGGTCCACATTACCATTTGGTATCGACCCAGTGCTTTGTCCACCTGAGACAAGTTATGTTGTGGTCTCAGCACATCTTCCCGCCACTCCACAGCCCCCAGAGATGCATCTTCTTCCTCATTCCTGTCCTACCCCCTCTTTGCTCCTCTTTGGCCAATTCACTGCCAAGGTCACTAGACACCATTACAGTGAATGATTCATAGACATGCCTTTATCCCTCTGAACCAGCCAGTTGATTTAACATTTACTGAATTTGCACATTATTATGTAATTATCCAAGAGCATAAATAGTACCCGCGGTGGTGGTGCTGCGGTAGCTTTGTCGCCTCACAGTAAGACGCTGTCCGGTTCGATTCTCAGCTAGAGCATCTTCTGCATGGAGACATGCGTGAACGGGCGTACCTTCGTTGAAGGTTGTGCATCAGGCTTGGCAAGCCGGTATGTAAAAATCAACTGCCAATCATTAGCGGACTGGAGTTCCGTTGTGGTGACCCCTGTCCGGGAAAAGCCGAAGGACACAAACAAACAAACAAATCCCAAGCTGGACACTATATAAGTAGATTTATCTATCTCTTGTAAACTGACACTCAGACTCAGAAGCAGAAAGGCATGCATTCACACACATTGAAGTTAATCAATTAAAAGAAAATATTCTTGTTACCTGGGGCAAGTGATGTGCACAGTCTAGAGCTTAAGGCAGGAAGACACAAATAACATACGCCCTGTGCATCCACGTTACATTTCTGCAACCTTCACGTTTCATATGGTTATGAAATTCATTTAACAAGACTCCCAGGTCAACCTGGAAAATGGGTATGTGCATCACTAGTGACTCTTATTTACTGTATAAACACTAATTAAAGGAAACATTTAAAACAGTTGATGGCAGGTAGAAAGGGCAAGCATTATGACATAAATAATGAGCACATTTGTGAGAAAGTTTGAGGCTGATTTCCAGTTTCTTTTGAAAGGCAATTTTGGTGCTAACAAAGAACTGCCTTCATCAGATGAACTTTTATAAAACTACTCTCTGAAGCACATTCCTTTGTGTTTGCAGTGCTCTAAAACCACATTAAAATGTGCCGAGTTTTAGTTTTGCAGATCTCAGGTGTACTCACAAAGTGAAATACTGCCCTCAAGGGGCAGATAATTTGAAATCCACTAGCCAGAAGTAAGGGCACAAGTGTCAGAAAATATCTCTTGAGCAGATGGGAGTTCACTGTTGTCTAAAATTATGCAACTAAAGCAGTGATTATTTCTAATGAAATGTAGTTTGATTTTTTTTTTCTTTTCAGGGACTGATAGCACATTTTGCAATCAGTATATAATGTGCAATTAATGTCTAATGCTTCCCTGACAAGAAATGCTGTATTCATTTGCAGTTCATACTCAGTAACCTTCTGTCTTCAAATACTAAGCTGCAAATTTATAATAGGATGGAGCAAATAATTCAGATTTAATCAACACAAAAATATGAATGATTAATTGGACTGCATATATTAAACCTATCTAGGTACATGGATTTAGATATTTCAATGTATTAATAAAACATTAAAAAGACAGAGGATTCTAATTAAAAGTCATTCAGTACGTGCCATGTAGAGATATTTTTCATGAATTCAGATTGAATGTATGCCATTTTATTGCAACGCTCACTGCAGGATGGTTTCTCTGCCCATTTTATATAAGCCACTGGTGATAGAAAGCAAAGCACTGTTGCAGTAAAAGAGCAACAGGCAGAGTCGTGTACAAAAAATTAGGAAAAATAGGGAGATGTTTAGAAATTACAGAACAGTTAGCGTTTGTATGAAGTTGAAACATTTAACTGTATCTATATTTACTATGTCATGTTTACATTTCAGTGTGTATAAGAACTATAATTCTAAAATGTATGGTTTCTGGTCATGCTTGAAAATAGTCTGCAAGGTGCAAAATATCTACCTATTTCAAGTAAAAAAAATGCAATAGAAAACAATAGAAACAAAGCTTTATGTTAAGTAAGGACAGTGTAGATCCCAAATTCTGTGAGCTCTGTTTTGGTCATCATTGACAAGGAGTAACAATCAACTTATAATCTTCTGTGTCTCGTGATGGCTCCCTATTGAAATGTCCTCACTCAAAATGCGAGTACTGACAAGCCGAAAAAAGACTGAAAACTCAAGAGGAAAGAGAATTTTGAAAATGGCACCCTCCTGCACCCCCAACAGCCACTGAACTTATATATACCAACTCTAACAGCACCACACCTCAGAGAAAAGGGAATATTCTGAGAAAT
Organism: Protopterus annectens; assembly: GCF_019279795.1. Taxonomy (NCBI): domain Eukaryota; kingdom Metazoa; phylum Chordata; order Ceratodontiformes; family Protopteridae; genus Protopterus; species Protopterus annectens. The sequence continues at coordinate 1,229,954,262 of NC_056744.1, forward strand.
GGGGATCTCGGACATGATATATGTAAGTCCATTTGTTCGACCATTAAGTCACTGTGTTTTAGGACTCTCTCTAGCAGGTCCAGACATTTCAAATGGTTAGCGTACAAACTTCTTACAACCCTATGATGAATTCTCTAAGTTCAAACATAACTGAACCCTCAAAATATAGACATGGCTAGTAGTTATGCAAATAGAATATATGCTTACGTAGAAAACTGTATAAACCAGTCAGCCCCTACCAAAAGTAAACAAAATGGGAAAGATAACAGCAAAATGGCCTGGTGGTCCGCATGCGTAAACAAGCAACAATAAGTGAACACAGCTCATTAGAATACATAACAAAATGAAAGACCCACAAATCAAGGTCAAAATCAGAAGGTTATACAAAGTACTGAAAAACACCATCAGGAAAACTAAGGTGTCCCATGAACAAAGGCTGGCATTAGAAGGTCTAGATAATTACCCTTCTTCACTTTGTACAGCCAGCATTGTTCTGAACTCATTCATATTGGCACTAGCGACTCTGATCCATGTGATATTGCAAATATATTGGCAAACAAATTCAGTGCTAACTTCACCCCAGAGACACCTATACCAAACCCAGATATACATAAGGACCTAATCAACCCCCAGACCATCATCACAAAAGAACAATTGATAAAATGACTTTCCAAATCAAAAGATACCTTCTATATTGGTCTTATGTACCAGGCTGCCTGCTGAACAGTACAAGCTGTGCTCTGGTGAGCCGCTGAACAGTATTAACCATGCTCTGGTGGACCCGCTGAGTAGTACTAACTGTGCTCTGGTGAGCCGCTGAACAGTATTAACCATGCTCTGGTGACCCGCTGAACAGTACTAACCTCTGGTGAACACAATTGACAATATTCAGTTCCTGTCAAAGCTTTCAGCCCCTGATCACTGAAACAATAAGGTTATTACATTTTTGTATGTGTTTGTGGTGGGGGTGGTTAGGCAAGACTCTTAGTGTTTACTTTTTATGAACTCATCAAAAAGCTTGTTTTAATTGTGCAGGTCTTTATTTCCTTTATTTATTTTGCATAGTGTAATTGCAAGCAGTATAGTCAAAAGACTACGTTTAGTGAATTCATACTAAATCCTAGCAGTCTCTTGACGTATTCCCCCTACTCCATAGTAAAGCAATCTCAGAATTAGTTTGTAAAACTACTATAGGTTTCCATACTGTACAGCCTCCATTGTGACCACAAGTTTTGGGCTTCATTGTTGTAAATAAATCTATTGTTTGCGTCACACACATTTTTTTTACAGCAGGTCAGAAAACCATTATACTTAGCTAGTGTTCAGATCAGTGGTGGCGCTGCGGTAGCATTGTCGCCTCACAGTAAGACGCTGTCTGGTTCGATTCTCAGCTAGAGCGTCTTCTGCGTGGAGACATGCGTGAATGGGTGTACCTTCATTGAAGGTTGTGCATCAGGGCTGGTAACTCGGCATGTAAAAATCAACTACCAATCATTAGTGGACCGGAGTTCCGCTGTGGTAACCCCTAACCGGGAAAAAGCCGAAAGACACAAACAAAGTGTTCAGAGATCAAAAAACAAAACATGAAAAAAAAGAAGGCTGCTTCTACTAATGTTCGAAACTTGCATCATTCTGATACTTTTACAGAGCAAGTGGCAGTCATGCATAACATCACAGTACTTTGCTAGCATTCAGAAATCCACACAAAACAAAATATGAAATGAAATGAACAGAAAACTCTGTTAACTAATGTTTTAGCTTTGAATTGCTCATATCCTTTCCTGCAAGGTAATAAAATTCCTGAAAGGCTACTTTTCTTTTTAGGATAAAAAACACAGATGAAAACTAATAAATGACTCAGTGAGAGATGTTGTAAATACAACTGCAATTTGAGATGGAATTTGACCAAGACCAAGAAACTTCCTGTAAACACCCCTCCCCAACTCCCGCAGCTAAAGCTGGAGCGTGCTCAGAAAGCTAGGGTGAAAATGTAAGCAGACAAGAATCAAAAGAAAAAATCTCTGGGACTGTCTCTTTAAGGGTGGGTTCCACAAGACATAAATGACCATATGGCCCAGTTGTCTGGTGCATTCTATGATTCTTTGGTATATTGACTGATGGAATCAGGGCAGTGTTCCCCTACACCAGGGAACTAGCTTTTGACCATCTTAAGGCTTTTAATACTATTCCAGAAAAATGAGTAATTGACAAACTTAAAACATTAAATGTCAATCCAACTATAATTTAATAGTAAAATATTGGTTAACAAAGAGGATAGAAGTTGTGGGGATACCTCTCTAATCCAACGGGTATTATCAATGGTGCCTCTTAGTGTCCCAGAGCGGGAACCCTTCTGTTTGGAAAATGAACTATGAATGATTATAAAAATATAGAATGAAATTGCTATGTGTGAGACTCAGATTCAAAACTTAAAATGTCATTGTAATGTGAAAATACTATAACATGGCTCATTTCAGTTAGAAACATGAACATGTAAAAACATTTTGTTTATTTAATTTTTATTTTGGAAACAAGAAAATAAGTTGGACTGCTGCTGAAAACAGCAGTGATAGTGCAGCAGTATGCCTGAGAAGGAAGAATATGAATCCTAAAGAAAAGTGCTTTTGAAATTACAAAATCATGGTGCAGTTCACAGCAGCATTCGAGGTCAAAAGCTTATATCTAATGCCATGTAGGATATGTATACAGTTAAGTCCTCACATAGCTCAGACTGACTGAAGAGGTATTTAACAACAGTTTTATTGAACTGCACACAGAGCCATTTACTGAAAAGGCCCATTTGAAGGCAGTCAGCTCAGATGATTTAAGTAATTGTTTGTGTCTTTCGGCTTTTCCCGGTTAGGGGCCGCCACAGCGGAACTCCCGTCCGCTAATGATTGGCAGTTGATTTTTACGTACCGGCTTGACGGCCTGATGCACAACCTTCAATGAAGGTACGCCTATTCATGCATGTCTCCACGCAGAAGACGCTCTAGCTGAGAATCAAACCGGACAGTGTCTTACTGTGAGGCGATGATTTAAGTAATAAGCTATTATTAGGCTGCTTCCTCTGATCCAGGGTTTGATTCCATTTGCTTAACTGTGTGACACAAAGCAAGTTGCTTAACCAGACAGTGTGCTCCTGGGGTGAGTCTGAAAAAATGAAAAACACCCACGTGTAACAGAACTCTACCCAAGGTAATAAATAAAGACACAGCTAAGGAATAATCACAATACGTACATACAAAGACTAAAGACACTCTGAAAGATTTCCTAATGTGATAACCGCGCCCTGGTCCAGCAATCAAGGAGTCTCAATCCTCATCACTAACACCAGGGAGGTCGTCTCATAGAAGAGAAAAGGATAACTAATACACACAGTAAAGTACAAGTTCCCTTAAGTGCACACAGAGATCACAGTCAGTCTGGGGCTGGTTGCTCCTTTGCTCACCAGGTCCCCAATAAGACTCCCCACTGGCACAGCTGTAGGGTCCAGGTCTCAGCCTAACTGGGCAAGCTAGAACCTCCAGTACCCTCTCTGTCCAACCAGTGCTTCGTGTCCCTGCTAAGTAGCTGACACACACATACCTTGAGATAAGTATTTATACAACTTCACAGACACTCCTGGGAAAGGCTGACACAGATTCTCCAACTGTGCCCCTTTACCCAGATTATATGTTAGTAATTACTGCCACCACCCAATTAATAATATCAGCTGCTAAAAGGCCTTTAAAAGGGTGTCCAATTATTACTGTGCAATATTATTATCCAATGGTAGTATGACTAACAGTCAAGGCTTACTTTAAAATGGCCTATTACAATAACCTCTATAAATATGCAATGTACTCTAGAGCTTGTCTCTGCACAAACCAGCCACAGGTAGAAGGTTTTAAAAATATTTAATAATAAATAATTAAAACACAGGACAAAGCTACTACACCACAGAGATATCTAAAAGTTCAGAGATCACACAGAAACTTAAAATAATACAGTAGGACAGGTCTGATTTCAAAGAAAAATAACTAATTAATCTTTCTTAGTTTTAACTATTCCTACAAGAAATCACAGTGCTAAAAACTTACATGTGAGCACAAGGCAGAGTGCTCATAAGTTAGATGTCCAAAGTCAAAATGCTTCAAGTATCTTGTGAGAAATAGTATTTAAACATTACTAACAAATATGTCTCTAAGGCCATCCCAAATTATATCATTTTTGACACTTAGGTGTTCCCAGTATTCATATTGCATCATCTTAACACCTGGTCTGAGTTCTCAGGCCACAAACTACATTATTTAGCAATAGAAAAATTGGCAAAACACTTAGACCATACAAAACCAAAAAACTCAACAGGAACAAGTGCTTTCACCCTGCTGTAGTGCTGGGCTTCTCCCTGAAGTAACCACCTCAGCAGTACTGGCTGCAAGTATGCAGTTTGCCTGGGTCTCCCACAGGCTACCAGACCCACATGCTTGTCTTCTAGCCTCACTGCATGTAACTGCATAAGTACATAGTACTGCCTCATCCACATCCTCCTCTCTCAGGACATCTGCAGGATGGTAGTTTCATACCCCTGTTGTCTCAAGACAACCCACTGTTGGCATTTTGTCTTTACCACTTACTGGCTCCCTCACCTTTGGTTCCCCACCTTGCCTCCGTGGACACCTGTATGCCACATGGCCCCACTGGTTGCATTCAAAACATTTAACCCTAGCTCTTGGACGTGTAGCTAGCCTAGTGGCTTCCCCTGCTACTGGGGGATTCTATTGGGGCAGTCTGTGCTGCCCACCATGGGTTTCATTAGTTCCACGAGCAGTACTGCGGGACCCCTTGCTGTGGAGGGCTGCCCTACTGGCCGGGTTTAGGTCTCCCTTCTTCCCCAACTCCTCTGAAGTATCACACTGGCTATCAGCTAACTAGATCCTTGTGTCCTCAGACAAAGTGCTAAGGGCTTGTTCCCTCACTAAAAGGTCTGCTAGCCCTTCAGAAGTGGTGACCTGACATCCACTCACCCAGCTATGAAAATAAGTGCTCAGTTCAACAACATATTCACATACATTTTCATCCGCCTTGCATCTATGCTCACAAAGCTTTTTCCTATACATTTCAGGTGTTAGCTTAAAACATTCTAATACATTTCTTTTTACAGCAGTATAATCAAAACAGTCAGTGTCATGCATTTTTGCTAAAGAAGTTACAGCTTTACCATGGAGTAAGGGGGTCAGGAACCATAATCAGAGCCTTTGGTCAACTTCATACTGTTTACATACCCATTCAAACATATGAATGAAGCTATCAAAATTATCCCCTTCATTAAACTCTGGAAGAAATTTACTGACCTGTTGTGCTTCTGGGGTCCAGTTACTCCCTTCCCCATTACCTCCATGACTCTGGTGAAGAGTCAGCATTTCCCTCTCATGCCTCCTCTGCAGTTCATTTTCCTCAGTTTGTAGACTCCTCATTTTCTCGGCTGCTTCTAGTTCCATACACCTTGCCTCCAACTCAAGTCCCTTTAGCTCCAGCTGGATTTTTAAGTCCACTGCAGAAAGGTTGAGCTGTCCATTCTCCAAGGATATTGTATCTCCACTGTCAGTCTGATTGTCCTCCAGGCTGCTGTTTTCTGATGCAGCTGTAACCAAGGCTGCAATCAGGTCAGCTTTAGTCAGGTTTCCATGCACCAGTCCCCTAGCCTGGCACATCTTCGCCAGCTGGCTCCTTGTCAACTTTCCATACTCCTCTGCTGACATGCTGCCTGCTCACCCTATCACTAAGCTAGCAAAATAAATAAAACAATTGTGATCTGAACTCTGAGTATACACTGCGTGGCTGTTTTAGAGTACAAAACACTTTTAGAAATCACTGTACATAAACTACAGGAATTTGTTCTACCCACACTACTACAAGCTATTTAGTATGTGAAGTAGATCCCACCACTGCCAAACACTTGTGATGATCGTGCCCTGGACCAGCAATCAAGGAGCCTCAGTCCTCACCACTAACACCAGGGAGGTCGTCTCCTAGAAGAAGAAAGGATAACTAATACACACAGTGAAGTACAAGTTCCCTTAAGTGCACACAGAGGTCAGTCAGTCTGGGGCTGGCTGCTCCTTTGCTCACTGGGTCCCCAATAAGACTCCAAACTGACACAACTATAGGGTCCAGGTCTCATTCTAGCTGGGCAAGCTAAAACCTCCAGTACCCTGTCTGTCCAACCAGTGCTTCGTGTCCCTGCCAAGTAGCTGACACAACACACACACACTTTGAGATAAGTATTTATACAACTTCACAGACACTCCTGGGAAAGGCTGACACAGATTCTCCAACTGTGCCCCTTTACCCAGACTATACGATAGTAATTACTGCCACCACCCAGTTAATAATATCAGCTACTAAAAGGCCCTTAAAAGGGTGTCCAATTATTACTGTGCAATATTAATATCCAATGGTAGTATGACTAACAGTCAAGGCTTACTTTAGAGTTGCCTATTACAATAACCTCTATAAATATACAATGTGCTCTAGAGCTTATCTCTACACAAATCAGCCACAGGTAGAAGGTTTTAAAAATATTTAATAATAAATAACTAAAACACAAGACAAAACTATTACACCACAGAGATATCTAAAAGTTCTGAGATAACACAGAAACTTAAAATAATACAGTAGGACAGCTCTGATTTCAAAGAAAAATACCTAATTAATCGTTACTAGCTTTAACTATTCCTACAAGAAATCACAGTGCTAAAAACTTACATGTGAGCACAAGGCAGAGTGCTGATAAGTTAGATGTCCAAAGTCAAAATGCTTCAAGTCTCTTGTGAGAAATAGTATTTAAACATTACTAACAAACATGTCTCTAAGGCCATCCCAAATTACATCATTTTTGACACTTAGGTTTTCTCAGTATTCATATTGCATCATCTTAACACCTGGTCTGAGTTCTCAGGCTACAAACTACATTATTTAGCAATCTAACACCTGCACAGAAACTTACAACAATACAAGGCATTTCACATGTATATTCTAAAAGAAACCAGAACAATAAAGCACATTCCACATCTAAATTCTGGTCATAAACTTTAGCCTTAAAACAATGGCATGAAACCTTAATCCAGCCACACTGGAACCGACTTGTAAAACATTAAAGAGATTCATAAGATCTTTTCAATTTAAAAAGACACATTTGAAATACTTGGCTTGGATTTCCTTACAGCAGATGGCAATGTTGCAACAATCTTGAAGTTCACATAACAGTGTTTTTTACACTCAAGAAACATACCTGTATTTTACATTTATTATCAAGAAAACATTCCTGTATTTTACATTTATTTATACAGCTGATAGAATTATGTATCAAATTCTATTTGACTAGACTGGCAGCCTTCACCCATCTCTCCCAGTCATCACACTTAAATAAAATCTAACTCTGTTCTATCTCAAAACCAGAATAAACTATTTCCCTATATGTGAACAAGTACCCTTTCATTCAGTATACCTCCTAACTATTTCCTCTACACTTGCTTCACTACTTCTATCAAATTCTCTTCCCTGAATTTCTCTCTCTCTTAATATCCCACAAGCCTATTTTTGCTCACTTCATATTGTAATTCCTGTTTGTATTAGATTGACTTAACATTCATTTCTCTACAAACTGTCTAAAATTTCTCTAAATATTAAATATTAAATATTTGTCATACAACATATATCGATAAAACTACACCATTCACTCATGTGGCATGTGACAAAATGGATGCAATTCAGCCTTAGATATCTGCTGAGTGGGAGTATCCAACAGGAAAACCGGATGCCATGGTGAAGAGTCGTACAAACAAGAATACTGTGTAAATATGGTGAAGAACACACGTGCACCATAAATACACTTTCCTAACATATCTTTTAAAGCCACTTACCTGGTAACAGGATTCTTTAACATGATTACTTTATCTATGACAGTTGTTTAGATTTTTACCCTATTTTTGATGTACAGACAATGGAATTTTCTGTAGGAGCTGATCTTCAGATGTTCCCCTAGAAATGGGGTTTGGCATCGATTGGTATCGGTTCGTGGGGTGATAAAGTGTTGGGCTTTGAAGACTTGAGCAGGGGGAGGGAAGTGATGTAACGTCAAACAAGAACAATAGCCACTAAAAGGAAGTTGAAGTATCTCTCAGAATCTGAAAAACATGGAAAAGGTGACACTTGAAGCAAAAATTCACTGCAAACCATATTCCGTAATAGATGTTGAGCTGGATGCATTTAACATTTTTGTCCATCAGCCCTGAGACTCTAAGGTTTACCTAATTATTCTGAATTTCATGGTTAAACCTAGACAGTTTCCAGGTATGTTGATGCACTGCTATGCATTTAAAATGTCCCATTGTGTTGTGTGGTGTATAGTATTTTTAAATGAATTCAGCCATTTCAAGCTGTGCTTTCTACTTGGAAATGCATGCTCACAAATACAAAATGCACACGTATACAAGACATACATATGCAAGCACACCTACAGAAATACAATGCATAGAATCAGACAGATGCACACAGATAACACACACACACACACACACACACACACACACACACACACACACACACACACAGATAAAACACATAATACACACATGCTGATGCATGTTTATATGACACTCAGACACTTGAACCAGTATACCCCTATGTGCATGCACAAACACACACACACACACACACACACACACACACACACACACACACACACACACACACACACACATACACACTCATACATACTCACTTTTGAGAAGATAGATGATTATAATCATCATCCAGATGGTACACTAATGCAGTCAATTCAAAAAGCACTGGTCTTTGGCAGCCAACTGCCTGCATTCCTGTACTGACTTATGGAAACCTATTCATTCTGATTACTGAAGTAACAATGAATTTGTTTTAAACAAATGAAACATTTTCTACAGTGCAACAAAAATGTATTTTTTTACATAAAAGATATTGACAATGAGACATACGTAGAGCGAAAGGAGAGTAACAGGAAAACATCAGGTCGCAGAGAATTTCAGAATGAGAAAAGTGCAAATGCAAGTATGACTATATTCTACTTGTATTTATATATATCCGTGTATGCAACAGCAAAGCCAGGAAGACAACTATTTGTAACATTTAGAGAAAGAAGAAAACATCCATTATATGGTAGGATAAATCCACACACCAGCTAAAAATGTGCAGTGCAACAGATTGTGAAATTTGGTCTTGCATGACTACACCAAGCAGATGCTTAAATCAAATGTTCTGTAATTGTTTGCTGAGCCACAGATGTATTAATATTGTCCAACACTGCCTCCAACAGGCAACATTATGCAACAACAACTCTGTCAAAGTAAATTTTGAGATATTTTTTGAGAACATTACAAGCAAAACCTGCAAATATAAGTTACATCACAGATCTTTTCAGCTCGAATACAGGGTTCATCTTTTCTTCTTTTTAAATCTTTTAATCTTACTACAGACTTTATCTAATACTGTTCTCAGAGGACAGTATGAATTACTTTGTACTTATCAGAGTTTTTATAACCCTGCTGTTATTTCCAAATGTACAAAGCAAAAATTTCAAATCTGCACACTGCTGATGCTTAAAACGCAGTTTGTGTTTGCTTGATGGGAATTGATAATATATTAGTTTATTCTGGTAAAGCTTAAAAATAAATTGCGAGGGATTGTAGTTGTCGAAATTCAATCTTTTCTGCAGAGAATGTGGCTTGATATACAGTACATCATCTACAATAGCACAGATATACCGAGACCATTAATCGGCAAGTGAGGCTATTCCTAGAGAATCTGTCTCTCTGCTTTATCCATGCCACGGTCTCTTAATTCATCAGTACTTCCTAGGACTACTGTTCCTTCCATTTCTTTGTTAGAAGACTTCTTTTCCATATCAAAGCCCGCTGCAGGACATGAACCTGTCTAAGAATAGCTCTTGGCGTTTCCTTTTGAACTAGTCACATGTTACAAGATGTGCTGTCCCTGTAGATAAGCACTGCTGTTTCTAAGTAATTCCAGGCTTTAAACTCTGATATATAAATCTCTCTTGCATTTTTTTGTATTTTTGGTAACTGTGACAAAAATAACAAATTCCTTCTGAAAGCACTTTTTGTGTCCTTTATTCTGACCATCGATCTGTGTTATCTGCATATTGCCAGCAAATGCAGATAAATGATGACTTTTCTATACAGCTGGGGGGGTGCCTGTCATCATGTATTTACCATATCAGATAATCACAGGACATACAAATATATGTGGAAAGAAAAACAAAACAGCCTTTCCTGTGTGATTTTTTTTTTTTTTTAGTGGGGGGTGATAAAATGCTGAACATCCTGTCAAAATTGCTTTAAGTTTCTCTCGCACATTCATGAATTTTTTTCATATGTTTGGATATTTGGTCTACTTAAGATTCCTGCATGCATTCAAAATTGTGTCTGTGTAAAAGTACAAATATTTCATCAAATTACTATTTCACTACCCAGCTGATGATAAAATGGGAGATAAAAACAGATGGAATAAGTATTTTAATTAAACACAATCAATTTACATTAAGTAATGAGGAACAGACCTTTTGGCAAGTTGTCATTTTCAATTAAACAAAATTTACAACCCCTTCACCATGAAAGTGCTTTCCCAGGTT